>NW_003298811.1:51223-52252 GCF_000151645.1 Tuber melanosporum | reverse complement strand
TGGGTATGTTTGGTAACTTATACACCCAGCTAGTTCCGTACGGACTATGTCGACACCGACAATGGCGGAAAGAACGAATGGCACTGTTATCCCCCGTGGTTTACTAGGCATGGTGGGAGAACAAGGTTGATCTGCGCAGAGTCCATAAATCAATATCTTGATTGCATCAGTATCACCTTTCCTCAGCCCCGTCTCGTGTTAAAACTAATTTCCTACAGCTCGCAACTCTCCGAAACTCGTCAAACCAACATCTCTTGACCTGCCTGCACTACTCTCAGTTGCTATTATTGTCAAGGTCGACATATTTGGCCAAACACCCGTATGATGGGGCTTTAAGACTGGATTGGTGGGAGCATTCGCACTACAATAGCGCAGAGCATCTGCAACCACTGCTACGGAGTAAGACAGCGGAGGTATCACCCTCTATACCACATTTTAATACCACCTTGCAAGAATTTCACTAAAGATGGGAACAGCACAATCAACGTATTTATAGCCAAAATTATTCTACTCAGATAACAACTACCTGACATCCACTCGTTCTCTGAAATTCTACCGAAACGTGGCTTTCCTGATGGCGTTTGATGGGAGGAAACGTTCTTTGGTCGGGCGGGCCCTACAAATCATCTCATTATCTGTACCTCTCCTGTAATTTTGCTATCTGTTTGGGTGGGAAGTTGTGGGTTTATCTTTATGTTCTATACGTTGTTGTTGGTAGTAGGTTAATTCTGTTCAATTGATATCCAATAGTATGGATTGGGGTTTCTGTTGTAAACTGTTTTTCATTTAATTCTCTCTGTCTTCTGCGTTTAAATGTTGGAACGGTCCTGGTTCATATATTGTACCTGTTCATTTTCTGACCGTTCCAGGTTGCAAAGCTTTGGTGTTCCGAAATAAGTCCTTTTCAGCGTTCCAAACGGACCAGGCTACTCGTAGTCTACCCGATAGGCTATGGGTCGCTCCTTGAAGGCTCCTCAATACCGTAGTATGCTTAGCAGACTGATCATCGGAGTCATGTCAGAACTTAGG
>NW_003298811.1:48953-50721 GCF_000151645.1 Tuber melanosporum | reverse complement strand
CCAACAGAACTTGGTATATCATAGGATGTGTATTCCTGGTTCAAACATCTTTCCAACCAAACAATGACATTACCATTTTTATCCCAGGTCATAGACCAGTTAACTCTGACCAAAAGGCCTTTGTAAATTTCAACAATTTTAAGGCAACAGCGCTTTTCCGCCAATAACATGCCAGAGGCAAGCAAGATGGATTTCTTGGTTAACCTGACTAGCTGTGAGATACTAGTCTTGAGAAAACAGCATCTATTGAATCTCCTGCTTCCAACACCTCCACTGAAGTGACAGTATCTATGAATAGTTTTACTATATTCTTGGAGTTTAATAGCTCTTGTAAGTCAGCTGTTTCTGCAATGGCTAATGAGGTTAAAGATATCTCCAAGTCGGATACACAAAGCTCAGTATCACCTACTTCTCCAATCTCTCCTAGAGGAGATTCTGCACTACTAGTAGTGTTGCAAAGACAAATACTAGAACCAACAGACTGACCGATAAGTCATGTTAGTGTCACGAATATGGCTTGGCACAGAAATGGTTTTCACATGACTCATGATTATGAGTCATATGTATGTTATGGTTTTGTGCATATGACCGATTTGGGTTATATGATTTAGTATATTATGTTTTGTTATGTTTCACACATGACTTTACTATGAGTCATGGGATGTGCGCTTGGCAAGTATGTCTTGCGAGGATGCCTTGCAGGTATGCCTTGCACAGATGATTTATGTTTTTGCACATGACCTAGTTATGATGTCATGAGTCTCATGCATTTGACTGAATCGAGTCATATGATTTGTTTATTTTATTATGATTGGTTTAGGAGCTTTGCACATGACCTTGCTATGAGGTCATGGGTTTAGAGCATGTGACCACTTTGGTCATATGATTAGTTTGTTATGATTTGGTTTTGCACATGTGACCACTTTTGGTCACATGACTATAGGTAGGAAGAACACAATATAAGGAGGTCGATGTGGCTGAGAAGGACAGGCTCTTCACGCTTTGTTCTAAGTACCTTTCCGGCTTCTTACGTAAATGAATATAAAACAACTTTACGATCTTTATCGTTGTTGCAACGTTATCTTTATGCCAAGGGAGGTTCTTCACGAAGAAGAGTTAGAGAAAGCTTACAATATACGTTCCCGATAGAAGAGCATGGTCTTGTACTATCAGTAATGGAGGCAGAGACCTCGTGCTATTATAAGACTAAGGCAAGAAACAGAAGAGAAACAGAAGTATTATTCCCCATTGCCAAGAACAAACGATCCAAGAAGCGACCATTACATTACGAAGCATCAACGAGTATCACACTAAACGATACAAGATGGCACTCCTCAACCCAGATAGAGAAGGTGATATCGATATCAACCATCAAAACCCTCACCTAGGACAATTTAGCGACGCCCTAGATTATGTTTTAGCCGAATCCTCAAGGGCAGCAGGTCCAGTAACCCACGAGAAGGGATTACCAGTGAATAGCTTTCCTTCAGGAGCCCTATGACCCGAAAGAATGTTGGGATCAGTAGTATCTGGGCCACGGGCCCCGGCCACTCTGCTACCAGTCACTAGCATACTTGGAATGACTGAGAATCAGTTTTAGGCATTTCTGGTAGCAACACAAAATACACGATAAGGGAATATCCAACGGCCAAAAGACAAAGAACCTGACACATATGAAGGAGCGAAAGATAAGCTACGAATATTGCTAGCAAAATGCAAAGGGTATCCATGCCTGAGATTGGTAACCGCTAATTGTTCGGGGGACGAG
>NW_003298811.1:23331-48823 GCF_000151645.1 Tuber melanosporum | reverse complement strand
CGTAAAAAGTCTTAATTGCGGGGAGGACGATTGGTTGATATAAGCGTTCTAAGATGGAAGAAAGCAGAGGGAACTAGTCATACACAAGGAATTCAAAGCGATACTCTTTGAACAATTTAGGGATCCTGATAGTATGGGGACAGTAAGGCGAAAACTGAGAAACTCCAATAAGGAAAACAGACCTTCGCAGCATACAGGAATAAATGCCGACTATGGAATACCAGGCGGAGTTTGATGATGCCACTCTCTACATCATCCACTTCAGAAACACCAGTGAGAGACTCTGAGAAGCATGGGGAATCTTGGACCCATGCTAGACAACAGCAGAATGATTTGCAAGATGGACGATCGATAAGGAAAGCAAACTAAACCTGGTTCGAAACAACTCCGAAAATACTATAATAGGCTGGGTGCCCCAATCATCCAGCAACGTGGATGGAACATTGAAACCACAGGCAGCTGCAGGTGAATGCAGAGCGTTACCACCAGGAGAACTAATGGAGTTGGAACAGTCAAGGACAGGACCTGATCTAAACCAGTCGAAGGAAGAATACGCAAGAAGAATGAATACGAAACTTTGCTTGAGGTGCGGAAAAGCAGGATATCGGATACTAGAATGCAGAAGCCAACCAGACAGCAGATACCAAGTGACCAGTGGTGCTGGAAACAATCGCTTCCAAACTGAAAAGAGGAGTAACATTGGCGAAACGATCACTGAAGATTCACTGGTGGAAAATGACATGGGTCCCAGTAAAAAGGTGGTCTGGGAGACCCAAGATATGGACCAGGAAAACCCATCAAACTAGAAAACTATTATACAGCACTACACAGGTAAAGAGGAGAAGAAGGCAGATATCATGTGATGATCACAATGAAGACATACAACGAAAAGCCAGAAAAAACAATGTTATATGCAATACTCGACTCCAGAGCAACCGAAGATTTCATCGACTAGCAAATCTGCAACAACTATAGCCTTCACATTGAGAAAGGGAAGAAAGTGAGACTAGTCTACATAGTGGATAGAAAGCCAAGCACCATGGGTCCTATAACCAATACGGTGGAAGTACCAATAGACATTGACAGCCATAGAGAAATGGCAACCTTGCAGGTAGCAAATCTTAAAAACCAGGAGATAGTCCTAGAGATGCCATGGTTACGAAGATATAACCTGACGATTGACTGGATTGAGAATAAGATAACCTTCACAAGCAAACCATATGCGACACAATGTCTCCACAGTTCACCAGTGGTCTATTCTACACCTGCACGAGAAGCAGAAGAAGACACTTTGCACACGAAGTTCACTGAGATGCGGCAAGATAAGAGAGTCCGGATACAAAGTCTGGACCAAGAGGCAAAGGTGTCTACCAAGGGTTCCAAAGGAGCAGCAGGACACAACTTGTATGCCAACGAAGGAATCAGGATAGCTGCTAACAGGCAGGTAATGATAGTAACAGGAATAGCCATCAGACTACTAGAAGGTACCTATGGGTAAATAGCACCCCCAAGTAGTCTAGCAGTCAAATATCGACTTCTGACCATGGCGGGTGAGATCGACACCGACTATAAAGGTGAAATCAAGGTGGTTTTGGCCAACCTGGCTAAAGAGGACTACAAAGTCCAGAAAGGCGATCGAATCGCACAGTTGATTATTGAAAAAATCTACAAAGAGGATCAACACGAAATAGATCAACTTGAAGAAACCACAAGGGGAGACAAGGGATTTGAAACCACAGACCAAAATGACCCTGATACAATACAAGGAATGGAGATCAAGGAGATCACAGAATAGGCCTTCGGACGGTACTATCGAAAAGGAGATACAACAGCAATTCTCAAATGGATATTTAAAGACGAAAAGTCAGTCACAGCGAAAATCAATATCAGCATGCAACTACCAATCCCAGACAATAAATACTAAAGTAAAAAAGGATGGAAAGAATTGATTCCAAAAGAATATTATCAGTTCACAAATGTATTCCAAGAAGAGGAAGCTCCGGGGCTACCATCTCGAACACCAGGAATCAACCACGAAATTCAGCTGGACAAAGACAAGAAAACGGGAAAAACAAAAGAGATTCACTACAAGAAGTTATACTCATGTCCCAAGCCTTTTTTGTGTGCACCACTTCCAACCTTTAGTTGCATCCATCCTTCGGGGAGTAGTATCCTGCAGAGACCTTCTTTGCACTGAGTATCCTACCCCCACTTCAGAAGCATTGTTGACATTGCTTCACTGCATGGACTGGGTGTAGACCACATTTGTGGTATTCTCACAGTAGCTATTCTGAGCAATCGTGGTAGCCAATATGTGTTTAGCATCAATCATGGTAGGATACCGTCCATGACATGACATCATATTGCACTCAATGTTCCCATTCTTGGAGATGTTTGTCAGTGATTCTGATAAATGAGTATTTTGTGATTACACGTCTGATGTGGCTAGTGCTATAGCCGGAATTCTTGAGTGCTTATAACAGCATAGCAGGTTGTTCTACACCTGTGTCTTGGTTGAATGCGATTGTTACCTGGGTAGTGCTTACCTGAATATAATTGGTAGAAGGCTTAGTGGGCATCGTGTGTGTTTTCAAAGTTGGATGCGTAATACCAAGTTGTATCATCTTCGCAGAAAAAGCCAGATGACCTGCCAGAGTATTCGATGTAAGCATGGAAGAAGCATAAAAGGAGTATTTTGCAGTGTTCCAATTCTAGTTTTCCATCGACCTCGATTGGCAGAGAAAGTATTATTGTTTGTAAGGAAAACCTATTGTTATTGTATAATTTGATGACTGAGACGAAGAATGTGAGGTATATTCACATTGAGGAGGAAAGATGCAACTTATAAGCTGGGTTGTCTATGCGTTGTACCATTTGGAATTGTCTGATTTTCCTGTAGTCCAATTTCGTTGATTGTTACCTGATATTGATATTGCGTGGTAGTAGCCACAACATATCTTCAGGTTGTATATTTGGATTGGGTCTTTAGTGGTTATTATGTTGTTCTTTTTCGCATTCCTGTAGTTGACTCATTTCATATGGTAATATCTCGTGTAATTTTCCCATGTCAGTTTTGTCCTATATTGTGCAATCAATTGTACCACATATGGCTTGACTCTATGGATGTTGTCCGTAATTCATAAGGAATGATTTTATGGCTGTTGCTTTTTGCTTTCCATTGTTATATATGAACCCAGCTATTGATAACAGCTTATACCAATACACACATTGATAATTAACATAGGCATGTAAATATGGTTTGAGTATTGCATTTACTAGTTCTGTT
The DNA here is from genome assembly GCF_000151645.1 of Tuber melanosporum. Lineage (NCBI taxonomy): Eukaryota > Fungi > Ascomycota > Pezizomycetes > Pezizales > Tuberaceae > Tuber > Tuber melanosporum. The sequence goes on along the minus strand of NW_003298811.1, from coordinate 45,537 downwards.
TGTCCATCAGTTTGCAGGTGAAATGCATTGCTTACAGGATTTTGTGTCACCATCTCTCTAGTTTCCTTTTTCCATAATCCTGATATCAAATATGTTCCTCTTGACTTAATGAGATTTTTCAGGAGGCCGTGCAGTCAGAAGACCTATTGGAAGTATCTTTTTATAAAATCTCTTGTCTTCACATCGTGTCAGACTGGAACAAGGTGACTTATTTTAGTCAGGCGATCTACCATGACCAGGATACTATCGCACTGTTCTGATGGAGGTAGGTAAGTAATGAAATACATAGTAATTGTTTCCCTGAGATATTAGGAATCTTCGTTCGATTTCAGGAGTCTGCAAGTTACATATTTAACCATTTTTGTGCTTTCATGTATGTTACAATATTTGATATATATTTTGACATCTTCACACAGTCCTGGCCAATGGAATGACCTCCTGAGGAATTCCATAGTTTTAGCTGTCTTACCATCTCCTGCTGTTTGGATATCCTGATGTTGTCATATAATGCTATTACTTATCTTTTCTTCCTCTGAAATGCCTTATATTCTGTCATGCCACATATTTTCTTCTTTCCATTGATATAACCCCTGAGAAATGGCTTTTATCCCCTTTTTTCCCTCCTTGAATCCTTCTCTCACTCCTCACAATTTTTTGTCTTCTTTGTTCACCTCTTTGATTCCTTTTTCTTCAATTGACATGAATTCGATAACTTCCCTTACTTTAATATTGGCATTGAGTAATAGTGTCGGTATTTTCTGTTTCATACTTTCATCTGCTTTTGTTTATTGTATGCTACTTGCAATCCTGGTGGGAGCATCTGGCTTTCTGCTTTGTTTCCCTGGTTGGTATTAAATTGTGAAATTGTATTTGGTAATGTTTTCCATTAATCTTATCTGACGATCATTCAATTCCTTCGGAGTCATGACTGGGACAAGATTCTTATAATCGGCAACAACTTGAACTGGCTGGTTGTTGTTCAGGACATAGCACCTCTACTCTCTTAATGCTTGAACTATTTATAATATTTCTTCGTTGGCAACATCCCAGTTGCATAGTGCTGGAGTCATTTCTTTCAATCGAAAAGACACTCTCTGTCATTTTATATCTCTGCAATATTGGGACAATAAGTCAGAGCATACATATTTCGTGTGGTCAGTTTCCATTATTGTTTTTCAGTTTAGGTTACAATAGACCTGTATCGATATTGACATTAAATGCTTCTGTAACGTGTTCACAAGGTGCTAATCACGTTATCAGTAATGGATACGATAGTTGGCAGGTGGCCTGCTCTTCCAGAGAGGAGGCGAGAGCTGAGAACTAAAGGAGGCTTCGAGGGCGTACTGAGGAACAAAGAAGTAACCGTTCAACCAAGTATATTGAAATACTGTCTGTCGAAGTCTGCCTTTTCTATCGTAGAAACAGGCGGTCTTTAAATACACAAATCTGTTCATGTCTAGCATGAACAAAACTAATCAAGGGTATCAATTGATACTCTTTGGTAAAACTCTTTAAGTATCAAAGCGATACTTAAAACAAAACATAAAACAAAACCAAGTATCAAACGATACTTAAAACAAACCAAGTATCAAAACGATACTTAAAACAAAACATAAAACAAAACCAATAACCAAGTACCCGTACCGGTTACATTCCCCAAAACAAAACAACTGTTTAAACAAACAAAACCTAATAATCATCAAAGGCGGATTCCGAGAAACTCATGGCTTCAGTTTCTGCCAAAAACTCTTCATCATAGGTATCACACCAAGGACAAGAGGAAACTCTAAGGAAACACTTAGACTCGAAGAAATCTAAATCACAGTAGTCACGAATACCAGATTCGTGCTGTACGTCAATCCAAGCATGATCACAATCAGGACAGTAGTCAATCCAGAGGATTTCGAAGTAGTCTTCAAGTTGGATAGCATCGCGGTTCAACAACAGTCCAACAACCTGTTGTCGCTGCCTCACATTGAGCTTCACATAGTTTGATATCGTTATCATATTCGGATGGTGATTGGTGACTAGATAAAGTTGTCGAGAGCCTGCTCCATAGCTTGATTCTCCTCATCGCTACTTTCGAACTCTGACTCAAAGTGTGGTGCCCAAAATCCATCTCTAGTTGCGAGTTCTGCGTGCCATCGCTCAGTTTCTGGCATTGTAGGTGTCCAGCACATGGTGATATAATTGATTGTTGGGGGGAGGGATTCATTTGGCATGTTGTCTTTCCACCATCCGTTCACCATATCCATAGCGTGCTCAAGTCCTTCCAGTGGTTCCCAACTGTTTTCGCTCGTCGGATATCCTTTCCATTTGACTAGGAATTGATCATTTCCATGCCAAAGGCGATGGCCACTGATTTCTTCAACTTCCCATTCATCCTTCTTCTCGATAATGATAGGTGCAGGCCGAGAGTGGGTCCTTCCAGGAAACTTGGAGTCGTCATTGGGATGGAATCGTTTGACAGCGGAGGCGTGGGAGACCGCAGTATTGCGGCGGTACATGCGTCCATCCAGCTGGACAGTGTAATTCTCTGTATACTCGTCAAAGGATATGACTTTGAAGGGTCCTCGCCATCGGGGTTGTAGTTTCTTGCTGCGTCCGATATTGGTAATAAACATGTTACCGTGTACCATGAGCATGTCTCCTGGTGAGATGGGAACATGTTTGCGCCGTCGCTTCTGGGCAGTAGTGGTGCTTCGGAATCGGGCAGCCTTAACAGCTTGTAAGGCATCGTTCTGAATTGCTTGGTGGCGGTTTAGATGGTCATCGGAGGCAGGGACTGAGGAGTTCTTGAATAGAGTTGTAGGTAGGAGAGGGTATTGGCGGCCAAAGACTGCCTTATATGGTGACATTCCCAGGGTATCTGAAAATCCGGCATTGATATATGCGGCTAGTTCAAATAGGGCTGGTTCCCAGTTGGTTTGTCATTGATTGATCATGTTACTAATCCCGGTCTTGACTTCGCGGATTTTTCGTTCTACTTGGCCATTAGTCTCATGGTATCCAGGGGCAGCCATAATGTGGTTTATTCCGAGAGAGGTTAAGGTTTTCTTCCAGAATCTGGCAGTAAAGCGGGGATCAGCATCACTGACAATAGATAAGGGGAACCCGTGGGGGGTAAATAAGTGTCGTTGTAGGTTATTCCAGGTGTCTTTGGAGGAGTCGGTAACCTTCATTGGTATTAACCAGGTGTATCCAGAGAATCGATCCACAGCTACCAATATGGTGTCATATCCGGCGGACTTGTTGAATGGTCCTGCGAAATCGATGGCATAGGATTCAAATATTTCACATGGTAGTTGGAGGGTCTGAGCTTTCCCTTCAGGAAGTTGTGTTCGCTCCTTATTTGCCTGGCAGAGTTCGCATTGCCTGACAAAATCGCGGAGGTCGTTTCGCATTTCAGGCCAGTAGACATATTCTGAGGCATATTGGAGGTTGCGATCTGCACTATGGTGTCCTTTATTGTGAATCTCGGATATGACATATTCTCTAATCGTCATTCCGTTGAACATAGGGCCTTTTGGTACGTATAGGCAATGTTCTCCATAACGGGTGCTGGTAAAGACCATTCCATTGGATATGTTGTAGGGGGCGAGGTCTCCATGCCTGGAGGAATCCATGGCTTTGAAGTAAATCGGGTCATGGCGGTATCCTGCTATCATTTGGCTTCGGAAAGAGGAGGTTAATTCTTCTGTAGTTGATCTAACATCTCGTTCATCCTCGATTAGTGATCCTCTTGTTGGTTCGATAGTGGCTTCCTGTTCCTCAAAGGTTTCGTAGAGTTGACGCCGATGCTCGGGCATAGTAGGGGGCATGACCGAGACAATGGTTTCATTGTTGTATACTTGTAAGGGTCCACCATATAGTGGTCGTGAATCGATCATGGGAGGAGAGGATGGCGGGGCTGACTGTGGGGGTTGTAAATACGACATTGCATCCACGTAGGCTGCTGCTTGTTCGAGTTCTTCAAGGCCTTGGTATCGCGTTGGTGCAGGATTAAGGACATGAGGGTGTTGGGTTGGCTCATTTCCATCGATCCTTTCTTCTTCTCCTTCTTCGGTATTGAAGCTGGTGTCTTTGGAATCATCAGCTGGCATATAGTACGGTCGCTGGTATCTGTTGCCGAACTTGATCTCAGTTTGGTGAAAAGGGCAGGTGTCGTGATAACAGTGGGACCAGTGGGTTCTGCTTTGTTCAAGTTCGTGAGGAGGTGTGCTGCGGAGCGTGCAATTGTCTTTCCATTCTTCATCAATGTCCTTTCCTCGTTCCGTTCCGGCAGCACTGTACATGGTGTAAGAGAAAGGATTGGAGGGAGCGCCAGAGCTGGCGGTAGCCATTGACGGTTCTTGTTCATAGAAGGTGTCGTCAGGGCTGTCCTCGCTTTGTCTTGTGTGGTCGTGAACAAGGGGAGGGTTCGCAAGGTCTTGATTCTCGTATAGGCGGGAGAGAGCATCGGCTAAATAGTTCGTTCTTCCAGGGGTATAGATGATTTTTGCATCGTATTTGCTGATCTCGCCTATCCATCTTGTTCTTCTTCTTCCCGGTATCTTTTCTGTTTTAAGATTAGTGAGCGGTTGGTGGTCGGTAACAATAGTGAAGGTATTGCCCATCAGGATGTGATTGAAAGCGGCGAGAGCATCAATCACAGCAAGGGCTTCCTTGTCTGTTGTTCCATAGTTCATCTGTGAGTTGGTGAACTTTCTGCTGTGTAATGCCGCCGGCCTTGCCGTTTCATGGGAGGCCCCTTGCCCAACCCATGCTCCAACTCCAACATCCGATGCATCAGTAATCAACCATATCGGTTCTGGTTTACTATAGTCGATAGGTTGAATAACGTCGGCGTTTTTAATCAAATCCTTGATGTTGGTAAAGGCTTGGTCATGAGTGTGGGTCCAGACAAATTCTGCGTTGCCGGTGAGGTCTGTGAGCAGCGCTGTCACAGTGGCGTGGTGTGGAAGGAACTGGGAAATGTAGTTGACTAGTTTTAGGAATCGCATGAGTTCTTTTTGATTCTGGGGTGTTGACCATTCCGTTAAACAGGCTATTTTCCCTGGGGACTTGCGTGTATTCCTTCATTATCTATAACATGTCCTAGGATATCGAGTTTATCGGCAAATAGGATTGATTTGTTTCTGCTAGCATAAAATTTAGCTTCCCTAAGTTTGGTACAAACCAAACCTATATGGTAGGTGTGTTCTGTTATGGTGTTCGAGAAAATGAGAATATCATCAATGTAGACCCAAACAAAATGGTGGAGGTATTCGCTTAGGAGGTTTTCCATAATTCGCATAAAGGTGGCGGGCGCATTCATATCACCTTGTAACAAAACTCGGCTAATGAAACTTCCGAAGGGTGTTTTGAAACTGTTGTATCGTTCGCTTTCTGGGTCTAACCTTGTTTGGAAGTAGGCATCGCTTAGGTCAATCTTACTTCGGAATCTAGCCCGTCCAACTGCATTTAAGATCTGGGTTTTGTTTGGGATAGCGGAGCTGTCCATAACCGTATTTTCATTCCGTAGTTTGAGATCAACCAAGGGGCGGATTCTTTTGCCATCTGCTTTGGGTTGAACAAACATAGGAGCGGTACCAGGGGCCTCTGCCCGGTAGATGACTCCTCTTCTTTGTTGTTGGTTGATCCAATCACCAAGTGGGCTTTTGTATGCGTCAGGAATAGAGTAGGTGGGTTGGTTCTTGAGATTGGAAAGGTCTCGGAGGCGGATGTGGTGATTCACTTCTCTCATAGGTGGTAGTTCTTCGGGTATTTGGTCAGGGAAAACATCAGAATACTCATCCAATAGTCGTAGGGCAGTTGTTTCACAGACTGCAGCTCGGTATTCTCCGCTTGTTGGCTTGCATGAGACTCTGACCTTCTGATTTGGGAAATCGATAGTTGATTCCCCACACCTGATTATAGCTTTGTGACGATTCAGGAAGGGCATGCCTATTAGGGCATCGTATTTGGCTAAATTTCCAACCAGCATTTCCTGGGGGGGTCGGACTGCAGAACCAAGTCGAATGGTCGCACTACAGGTTTTATGGCTTGTTGATCGTCATCCTTTTACTGCCATATTGACTGGTATGGGTTGGTTAAGGTCTCGGGTAGGGAGTCCATGGACAGAGACAAAGGCATTACTGATCATATCTCTTCCGATTTCACCAGTGTCGAATAGGACTCGAGCCTTTTTGCCATTGATCAGGATATTGCCTTCTAGAGCAGTGTGTGTTTGGAATGTAGCTGGAGGTCGAACACTGGTGCATTCCACATCGATGTACCCAATGTGGATCTCTTCATATTCACTGGATGGAGCGTAATCGCTTTCAATATTGTTGGCCGACGCCTCTTTTTTTATAGCCTTTCCTTTTCCTTTCTTCGCAGGACAGTTCTTTGCCATGTGTCCTATTTTTCCACATTCAAAGCATTCTCCCTTTTGCCATCTCGATTCTTTGGAGGATTTTTTCTTCTTGAAAACTCGAGGGGTATCGTCTTCAGAGTTGCTGGAGGCTTTGTGTCGTGGCTGGCTGTTCTTATTAGAGGATGTCTGTGTTTTGTAGGCCTTGGTCTCATGGAGAATGGCGTCCTTTCGTTCTGCTCTAGCAATTATGACTGCAATATCATCGCCGTCTTCCTCGAGTGGTTCTACCTCTCGCCAGAGGGTAGGGTGCATAGTGTCGTAGAATCGTCGCTTCAGGATGTATTTGGAGATACTTCCTCTCTCCATTCGATCCTTATACATTATTAGGTCCGTGGCCACATCGGTGATTCGCTTGACATGTGTTCCGTTAACTTGCTGGAGGTGGTTGAATTTGTTGTATAGGAGGTTGTTGGTTATAGAGGATTGGAATCGTCCTTTCAAGTAATCGAGAACTGTAGATCCTCTTAATCTTACATTCCCGCCGAAGTCCTTATAGCATTGGTGGTATGCGTCGGTTGCCTTTCCTTCACAGAATGATCCAATGATAGGTCCAGTTGTAGGGTCTTCCACATGTTTTTCTTGTAAGAGTAGGAAGTGTGAGAGTTCTGTGGCCCATCGTTCAAAAGCTTCAGGTTTGAGGTCTTTCCCTTCGCCTGTGAATTTCGCTGGGAGGTGAAGTTTAAACTTAGGGGGTTCAAATGCTGTGGGTACCTCCTCTTCTTCAGGTCTTGCCCGAGATTTCCCTCCTCCAGAAGGCCCTCCTCCCGTGCTAGCCATATCTGAATCGCTACTAGAGTCGGGGTCGTTTGGGAGTTCAAAGGAAGGCTTCTTTGCTGGAGTAGAAGGGAAGTCTCCTGGAGGTTGTGTATCTTCCGTGTTTGCCGGATCGCCGGGCTCTTTAGGAGAGCGCCGGGGTTGTTTCTTCCTAGTAAGGTCTTGCCGTGGGATTTGCTTCCCACTCCTGGTCGTCAAAGACTCTATCTTGGGTTTGAGATGAAGCCGAATATACTGAAATTCTGCCGCTTCTCTCCGCTAGCGTTCTGAGGTGGATATCGAGAGGTTGATCAGGCCTAAATCCGTGGACAGGTTTTTTACCACTTGCTGAGGTTAAAAAAATGTAACCTGTTCGCAAGGTGCTAATCACGTTATCGGTAATGGATACGATAGTTGGCAGGTGGCCTGTTCTTCCCGAGAGGAGGCGAGAGCTGAGAACTAAAGGAGGCTTCGAGGGCGTACTGAGGAACAAAGAAGTAACCGTTCAACCAAGTATATTGAAATACTGTCTGTCGAAGTCTGCCCTTTCTATCGTAGAAACAGGCGGTCTTTAAATACACAAATCTGTTCATGTCTAGCATGAACGAAACTAATCAAGGGTATCAATTGATACTCTTTGGTAAAACTCTTTAAGTATCAAAGCGATACTTAAAACAAAACATAAAACAAAACCAAGTATCAAACGATACTTAAAACAAACCAAGTATCAAAACGATACTTAAAACAAAACATAAAACAAAACCAATAACCAAGTACCCGTACCGGTTACAGCTTCCTGTTTAGGTCGTATGGATTCTGGTCAATTTCCCATATTATCATATCTTATCTTTTTTGGTTCGGTTATAGAGTGGTTTTGCAATCTTGCTACACTCTTCAATAAACCTTCGATCAAAGATGAAGAATCCAAAGATCCATTGAATGTCCAGTTTGTTGTTAAGTTTTGCCTCCTCTGCAATTGCTGCTATTTCGACAGGGTTGACAGTGACTTCACTTCAGGTGATAATGAACCTGTAGTATTGGCCTTCGTCCTCCTGGAAAGTACACTTTGTTAAATTGATATTTATTCCTGATCCTTGTATTACAGCGATGATATTACTGACCTCTTTCTGATATTATTGCATATTTTCTGAATAGATGAGTACATTGTGCAGGTATGTGATAGAATATATGTCTGGTTACTTGTTACACACCTTGCTGATCTATCATTGGAATGAAGCTGATGCATTGGTTGACCGAAAGTGACTAACCAGGTATTCCAACATTCCATATCTTGAGGCAAATGTTATCTTCCATTCTTCTCCTGCTTTGATCCATATATTATGGTATGCATTCTGGATATCCAATTTTGTGTAGTATTCTGCTAATTGTAATCTGTCTAATGCTGCTCCAATCAAGGGTAGCTGATAGCTATCTTTTTTGTTAACTGAGTTGAGGGTTCTGGAGTGTACACAGAGTCTCATCTTTCCATCGTTTTTCTTGTGGAATAGTATAGGAGATCCTCCTAATGTGAAGGAGTCTCTGATCCATTCTCAGTTCTAGTTTTACTCAATGTACTTTCTCAGTGCTTCTAGTTCTGCCTCTCCTAGTAGGTATAGCCTCCGGTAGGGAATTTTCTTCGGTTTTCTCATTTTTTGATCCTCGTCCAGCTGAATTTCTTAAGTGATTTCAGGGCTTCTCGGTAGTAGCTAGGTGACATCGTCTTCCTGGAATAGGTTCATGAATTGATAATATTCTTTAACAATCAATTTTTTCAATCTCTTGTCACTCTGAATTTTCCTAACTTGGATCGCTAGCATAGTGTGGATGTTGATTTTTGCTTGGACCGCTTTTTTGTCTTCTTATGTTCACTTGAGAACTCCAGTAGTGTGTTCTCTTTGACAGTACCTTCCAAAGGCTTGTACTGTAATTTCTTTGATCTCAATTGTTTCTGTTGTAAGGGGCTGGGTTTGGTCAGTGCTTCCATACTCTTTGTTTCCTATTATGGCTGCTTCCAGTTGATCAACTGCAAGTAGACTATCATTGTCAATCTTTTCAATGATCTAGGGTGCAATTCACTGGCCTTCCTGGATTTTGTAGCCCTCTAGGGCTAGGTTGGCCAGGACCAACTCGATTTTAACTGTATAGTCAGAGTTGATAACGCCAGCATTGGTTACAAGTTGATATTTAACTGCCTGACCACTGTAGAATGGTGTCTGTTCATAGGTGCCATCTGGTAGTCCAATGGATATTCCTGTCACTATTACTTCCTGCCCATTGGTAGCTATCTTAGTCCTCTCCTTGGTGTACAGGTTGTGTTCTGCTATTCTCTTGGAATCACTATTAAGCACTTTTACATCTAGATACACTGTTTGTATCCAGATCCTCTTGACTTAGAGGATCTCAGCAAAACCTTGATTGCAAAGTTTGTTCATTCGCTTATTGTATTCGCATTCCGTAGACCACCAGCGATCTGTTAAGACATTGTGTTGCTTATAGTTTATGGCTGAAGGTCGTTTTACTTTTTTTTCTAATTAATACTTAGTTTGTATCTTCATCACAATGTCATACCTACAACTATTTCATGGTTCTTGATATTGGATACCTCCAAGGTTGCCATTTATCAATAGCTGTTAATATTTATAGGTACATCCACAGTATGGATTATGTGACTCATTGCGCTTGGCTGCCTATCACCTAAGTAGACTTGTCTTACTTTTCTCACTTTCTTGCTAGATAGGAAATATTTCTCACAGATTTTCTCATTGATAAAATCTTCAGTAGGTCAAAATGTGGGCATTGCATATATTGTTCTTACCTTGTCCTTTTCATAGTATATTTTAGTCTTCATCATCACATGATCACAGTCTCCTTCTCCTTATTACTTGTCTAGTACTCGGTCATACTTCGCTGACTTGATAGGATTTCCAGGTCCACATCTTGGGTCTCTCACGCCACCTTTACTGATCTCTTCAATGATGGTTAGTTCTTGCCGATGGGGAATGATACCTCTCTTCTTCTTCTTCTTCTTTCTTTGTCTTACAATAGTACTTAGCCTCTGGCTATGGTACCGATAGTACAAGACCTCTGTCTTCTATCAGGGATGCCTCTCATAAGCTTTCTGTAATTCTTCTCCCTGACGTGCTTTCCTTTGTGTAATGACAAATATTGTAATAAAGATGAAGATCATAAAGGTGTTTTATATTCGTTAAAGTAGTAAGTGGGAAAAGTACTTTGAATTCAATCTAATTTTATTTAAACTCGTACAGCCAAGACTGGCATATGACTAGCCCTAGGGCTAGGCGCTCAGCTTGTCGCATTTCGGATACTACTAATTACGGACTAACTAAACCTCCAACTCCATACCTCAATCATGCCTGCGCCACACCCCAACACGAACTCTAAATACAACGCCGTCAATGGTAAAGAAAAATGCTACTTGGTTCCCCCTACCTGCTAGCCAGGTTACGTGTACAAAATACGAAGATCTACTACCGTCACCTAAATGTGACCCCGTGATATCCTCCTCTACAGTAGAAACCAGTCCGCATGCCCCCACTCAATTACCCCGGGACACCCTGCCAACCACCCTGGCACCCATCCCCATTCCTAAATAAAAGAAACGCCCAATACCCAAGATCATAGACCCAAGGGAAAGCCGACTTACAGGGCGAGGGCTCCCTAGCCAAGGGAGTATGAACCATGGTAGAGAATCAGGAGGGCACCACACCTGCAGCACAGCCTAAAAACCTGGACAGAATCAGCCAGGATGATAGAGTCCACAAGCCGTCGGTACTTGGCCGAAAACGCCCCCTATTCAACTTCTGACCCATCTCCTCAGTGCCCTCCGCGGGTGGCGAACCCGCTGCGGACTCTGTAGTAGCAGGGTAGCGGTAGCAGACCGGCGAAGGCAATGACCCTTCCATGTCAGGGACAAGTGGGACAGGTGAGGTCTGGTCTTGTTTGACACGGCGCTTCTTGTTTCTCTTCTTCTTTCCACCCCCGGGTACAGGTCTGACAACAGGAGTGGATGGGCCACCCTCATCACCACCCACTGCTACAGGGGGAATGCTACTAAAGGCATTACATGGACCAGCCACGGGCTCAGCCAGAGAGTACTCAGGCAGCTTCCCCCGCGAAGGAGGTGATCCCACTGCAACTGGTGCCACCACACCAGGATCCACGATGCCCACACTAGGAGCCAGCGCCTCAACCGAACCTGATGAATCAGGAACCAGTCCGTCCAGACCACCATCCACAACCAAAGCTGCAGCAGGGGCCGCGATAACTGACTGCACAACATTCCCCTGAGGAAGCTCCTCTGTTGGACCCTGAGAATTCTCAGGGTCTAGCCCACTCTCCTCAACCAAGACCACAGTAGTAACCGAAGCGAGTGAGGGGACTGGAGAATAGGAGAAAATTGTAGGTGGTTCAGCCGCCAGAGGTGTGACCAAACCGCGAACTGTATCACATTCAGAGGCCAGGGCAGCTGACAAGGTAGATATCTCTTTCTCAGCATGATAAAATTGCTGAGAAAGAATGGAGATGTGATGCTAAAGGCGAGAGACTTCGGCCTCCAGGGCAAGGTTCTTCTCAATGGCACGAGACAAAACGACCGACGAACCTAGGGTGGAGGTGGCGGAGGGGGCACTAGCTCATTTAGTCCTTCCGGCCATGAGGATGTGACTGTAGTAAACAACTAAAAGGATAGGTAGAAGGAAGAAAGGACTTCCAGCAAATGTAGGAGGAGGCATAACAACAAAGTACCCGAAAGGTGTGCGAAGTTAAAGACATAAAGCCTATCATGAGATAGAAATTAAGAGCTCTGATTGGATCGACACCAAACCTTTACTACCAACAAGGCGTGAAAGAAGGAGGAAAAGGACTGAGAACAAAGTGTGAAAAACCGATCCTCTATGGCCGCATCAGCCTCCTGTTATAGTGTTCATCCCACCCATAGTAATGTGACTCAAAGTAGTCACATGTGCGAAACCAAACCATAATAAACTAGTCATGTGACCAAAGTGGTTACATGCGCAAAACACATGATCTCATAGAAAGGTGATGTGCGAAAGCTCATAAACCAATTATAATGCAATAAACAAGTCATATGACTCGACTGAGTAATATGCTTGAAACCTATAACCTCCTAGCGAGGTCATCTGCAAAACATAAATCATATACGCAAGGCATACCCGCATGGCACACTCACAAGGCATACTCATCAGGCTCACATCTTATGACTCATACTCATGTCATGTGTGAAACATAACTAATCATAACATAATAAGTCATATGACCCAAATGAGTTATATGCATAAAACAATAACATACCTATAACTCATAATCATGAGTCATGTGAAAATCCTTTCTGTGCCAAGCCAAATTTGTGACACCACCACTTACTGGCAATCCTCATCGCTTTCTCTGATCAGTCCTGTGGCGATCATCTCTCTGAAATTGCTTTTTTCGTCAAAATAAAACCGCTTGTTTCCACATATCTTAGTTCCTTAGTATCTGGTATCAGCTTGGCTTCTGGATGCCCTTATCAGATGCCCTACTTCGCAACACCTTAAGCCCAGTTTCCCATTTATCGTATTAGAATATTCTTCCTTCGATACATTCCGCACTGGTCCTGCTCTTGAAATGTCAAATTCCATCAACTTGCCAGGTAGTAACACTTTGCTTTCGCTTCGCGTTGCTTGTTATTTAAAGGTTCCATCCATGGTCCTAGATGATTGGACCATCCTGTTTAATATGGTATTTTCGTGTTGTTTTGAATCTTGTTCATTTTGCTTTCTATATTAATTGTTCATCCTGTAAATTATTCTGAGGTTGGGTACTACAGGTCTGACATTTCGTATGCTACACGTAGTCTCTCACTACACTTTCATAGCGCAATGACGTAGAGGGCAGTAATGACAAATTCTGCCTTGTATTCTAATAGTCGACATTATTTTAAGTATTCTGAAAATTTTTGTTTCCATTGTTGGAGTTTTTCTAACTTTAGTCTTGCTGTCTCTTTGGTGTTGGGGTCACCATACTGTTATAAGAAGATTGCCATGAACTTTGCATTTATGACCCCTTCTTCATATTTCCTTCCATCTGGGAAGGGCATAATCCACAGTTCGGCAAGTTCTCTCAATAGAGATTCCACAAAGAAAATCTTGATTTCATTGTAGTGTTCTCCATATCCCTTGACTGTAAAGTATTCTTCACATTGTGCTAAAAATATTCCTAGTTGGTCTTCAGCTTCTTCATAAGTGTTGGGCTGTTTTGCTTTTGGCTGTTGAATATTTCCTTGACCTGTATTCCGTGTTGCTGTGAGAAATGTCTCAAACTAGATTCCAGTTATTGCACTTGTGCTGTTACGTAGTACTGGAGGGGCAAGGGCCTGTAGCACCTACTCTGCTGATGACAATATTCTCTCAAGTTATGGGATTCCGGTAGGAGAGCTATCGACTGGTGACCCATTCTCTGGTATTATTGGACTTGCTGTCCTCAATGGTTTTGCTGCAACGTGAGCTAAGACAATACTAAATCCCACTTGATTAAAGTTTTATTAGGGTATGTAGATATCTCTTTTCATGTCTCAGTTGAAGGAAGCAGTCTTGTATCATTTAGCTATGCACTACTTGTCCTCTTATAATATAATGATCCCCCTTCTGATGGTTAGTTCTTGGCGATTAGGAACGATTCTTCTCTTTTTTCTCTCCTTTTCATCTTACAATAGCGTAAGGCCTCTGCCTACATTACAGATCCTAGTAGACCTTCATCTTCTATCAGGAATGCCTATCGTAAGTTTTCAGTAACTCCTCTTTGTGAAGACGTTTCTCACCGCAACAATAACCCAGGTTATGACAATGATACAAAGGGTCAACATGTTTTATATTCCTTAAAAGAACACGTAGGAATAGTTCATAGAACAAGATGTGAAGAACCTATTCTCTATAGCCTTACCTGATACCCGGTATAGTGTTCTTCCCACTGTAGGTCATGTGACCCAAAGTAGTCACATGTGCGAAGCCAAATCATAATAGACTCATCATTTATCCAAAGTGGTCACATGCTCAAGACCCCTGACCTCACAGGAAGGTCAGTTGTAAATGCTCATAAATCAATCATGACCCAATGAACAAGTCATATGACATCAAGTAGTCACATGTGCAAAACCTATAACCTCATGATAAGATAATGTGCAAAGTATAAATCAAATATACAAGGTATACTAGTAAGACATACTTGCAAGGCAAACTTGCCAGGCACACATCCCATAACCCATACTCCAGTCATATGCAAAACATATCACATTATTAAAAATCATGTGACCCGAATAAGTTGTATGTGCGAACCAATAACATACCTATAACTTATAATCATAAGTTATTTGAAAAGCTTTTCCTTGTTAAGCTATGTCAGTGACAAGTAAAAATGCTTTTTTAACATTAATAAGATCCCTATATTAGCCATTGATCGCTTAAGAAGAACAGCTCCACCCTCAGCAAACTATTCAGCTTTTGAATTGAAAAGAGAAAGTAGTCCTTGTCATCACCCCTGATGAGTGCACATTCAATGCAAACGCGGGTCGAAGGTTTATTTAGACTCATGTAGAGCATAACCTAAGTAGAAAGAAAGAAGTAGGCTCAAGCTACATCTTTCAGAGCTTCTAATGCCAGTTGGAAGAAGAGGTGGCGGAATTGCTTGTAAAGTTCTCATGTGTGGCGGTGATATCTAGTGAGAAAGACGGAAGCTCCTAGCGTAAATTAAAGCTAAGGCTATTCCGGCCCTTGAATGCGAGCTCCCAAGTTGTTACACACTTTTCATATCAAACAATGTGAAAAATAATTTTCAGTATTCTGATGGTACTCTCAGGGTATCCAAGATGCACCTTCAGGATGAGGGAAAGGATGTGAAGGCCATAAGTAGCACATTTGTCTCTGATATCTAGTATGTAAGCTGTGGCTGGCACTCATCCATCGTTTCATCAAATAGGATACCCAAATGTCTTAAAACTGTCTAGACTGAATGTGGTTTATGGCCAACGACTGGACCTAGACTTCGAGCTTAATATACAGTTAAATCCTCCTCTAGTAAGTTAAAACTCTACACACAATTTCTTAAAAATGGCAGTTGGTGTGCTAGAGCTTTGCTTGCTTCTCAACTCAATTTTCAAGCTCAGAAAGGTGAGTTACAAGGGGCAATTGAAGCTGCATGCCATCTAGTACTTTTGTATCCACCCTTCTACTGCTTGTTGAACCTTATTGAGTACTTTTATGGAGCTACCAAGTAATACACTAGAGCTCACTGCGAGTATTCATTTTTCTTACAAAATCATTTAGTGCCTGAGGCAATGGCACTAATTCCAAACCACTTAATCTGGAGGTTTGCCAATCATGTGAAGAAAATAATTGATACTGATGAAACTGGAGCAATTTATGGGTCAGAAATATATCAATCAATTTTATCATCTAAAGATAAATCCCATAGACGAGTCTGGGACACTTAAAATATTCTGGTATTATTCAATAGACTATTATTATTTCCCAATAAAACCTGGCTGGCGGGAACATATCAAAGATAATGCTGAGTCCAGAGCCAATTGAATCAAGTTCCACTTTCTTAATTTGTGGCTGAATGCCAAAGCTTCACCTGTTGCAAATTCTGTGGTGCTCGGTATCGACGGCGGGAACCATATATCAACTAACGGCGCACAGAAAATCATATGTTGTACCCATGTTCATGTTCCAGCATATGTTAGTTAAAAATTAGATTTCTGACATGGAGGAGGGTTCGGTGCGCCACTCTAATCAAGGCTGACACGCAGCCTCAAATCAAGATTTCGACCCTGGCTTAACAAAATCAAAACCCAAGGAAGTACGTGAGATAATTACTCAACTGACCAATACTGATGATATCCACTCCATTACAGTACTAGCGGCAGGCAAGCAGATAAATTATGCAGGGGCTGGCGAAGGAATTGGAAATGTAAACTAATTTAATAAAGAACTCTTAGACCTCGGTGGGAACAAAGATGTACGATTCATTAGTGCGTGTGGTTACAGACATGCATGGTGGTTCATTTAGTGTAAAGTTCCCAATTCCTGCAATAATTAACACATCTCAAGGGGCCTGGGTAATAATGTGTTAGTTGGCTATAGCCCCATGGATAACCAGTATAACAAGCTCTGATAATAGAATCCACAAACTGCTTGTTTACAACGGTTCAAAGGGCAAGTTGAGCAACCTACAAGGATGTTATACTTCAGCTATCATAACCGACAAGATTGTATACAACGTATCGTTCACCAGATGGCCTACTCAGATGACCTTGTCTAGCGGCCATGGGATGAATAAAAGATCTAGGGATACTAGATATATACCACAATTACTACAACTGACTAGTAGTTAGATGTTCAAGTACCCAGTATGAACATTTTACAAAAATACTAGGTAGTTATTAGTGAAGGAGAAACTTCAACCTAGTATAACAATTATCCCAATCATTAGGATCTAACTTTAAACCCATCTCCTCAATTTCTGTGTTGACAAGAATGTCTGGAGTCTCATTATCACCGGCGGGGGAATTTCCCACACACATGAGCAACACACCTGTGTCACTGGGTATCATGCTTACACAAATTACCAATAGGGTAGAAGTTCTGTTGGTCATCTGTCACATATGAGCTGCTGAAACAAATCTGTACCTACAGAGGACATTGTGTACACAAAGTAATATTTGAGCCCTTTCAATGTACAGCACTCAATAGTACACCATATGATTAAGCTTACAGGAATGTTCACAATTGCATTTTTATCTTACCAAATAAGATTGTGTACCATATGGAAATTGTGGCAGTGGTAGCAATTAACTCAATTGCCTGTCCAAACTTCAGCGTGCCAACGCGGGACTTAGGAATGGTCAGAAGATTAAGGCAACAGATGCAGTATTATACAAGATTTTGCAATAAATCACCGGGCCCATAGCTGCCATACTCCGAGTCACGTGACACCTGGGGCTTGTTAGACACATCTTCTACCGCTATAGAGTCAAATGTTTCTGAAGGACTTAATCCTATTTCAGAGATTGATCTCCACAAGTACCATATAATCTACATGGTCTTGATTGGATTATGTAAGCATGGAATGGACTTGTTGCAACCATATCATAAGAAATGCGCATGACCGCTCTGGTTCGACAATGCTTAAAAGTCATTATTGCCAGATCTACCATGCCTGTTACTAACAAAGACCTTCAATGAGTTCATGCGGCAGGAATAAAAGGTAATGGCAAATTTTGCAGCCTGTCTTTTAAGAGTACTTACTTTGGCCTAGCATTAACGAAAGAGTGGACAAGTATTAGAGTTCAAATTTACACAGGGCTGTTTCATGGCCCTTGTACACTTCCTAAGGCTCGCCCAAAACTGCATCCAAACAGCTCCGAACGTGGCTTGTAAGGAACAATATCTAAACTAGTTTTACAGGATTAAAGATATCGTTCAGGAGTTCCCAATGTCAAACCTTAGCACAACTCAAGATTAACTAGCAACGAAGAAGGTTGCATCACCTGAAAGCAATAAATAAAAGTGGCAGTTAGTTCCTGTAAGCTGCTCCAGGTCCAAGAAGACCAATGTGAAGAAGAGGATGAAAAATATAAGCACTTAATCAATACACCGTCCTACTTTAACTTTCTTAAAATGCATCAACCTGGTCACCTTCAAGGACATTTGCAACAAGTTAACAAAATTGTAATACATTCAACGTAAATTGACCAGCTCATAGTCAAATATAGAAGAAAGAAGAGATGTAGAGGTTCGAATAAAAATGATACACTGTGACGGATCCTACACAGCTATGGTGCACAGGACTTCTTTCGAACCAGACTGCCAAACTAGGATTCCATACCGCGTCATGGAGTACATCTCCCTGGTGACATGTTTGACATCTTACCTAATACTAGGAATTTTACAGTAGCAGGAGAGGGGCTCTGTTAGAGGATCTGCAATTAACTACACAAAGTTGTGTCAGACGTCGTGGATTTTTAAAATGTCTTGAGGATATTCTCTACCACAATGTGCAGTCAAATGACTGTATATATCCTGACATGCCTGGCGAAAAAGGGCAGTCTTCCTAAAGATTACAGCAAATTTGCATCACTCTCTGTTGAACTGGTAACATAACTTGAAATCACAGTCACTGTATTCCAAGATCGGAACATTTAGGATGTTCACCAGCCGTGATGCACTCGCATATTGCCCTTCCAGAATGCGAATAGTTACAATGATTGAGCTTATATAAATGTAAGTAGCAAAGGAGAGTATGGTGTGTGGCAGAGTCGGGTCCTGGCAACGATCGAGGTATTCTTTAAAATCACTGATGAAAGATAAGTGTGTACACTACAGCATCTATCTAGTATACCGATATTAACTGAAGCCAACTATGTATGAATGTCAGCTGCACATGGGTTGATTACCGTACAGTAGATCAAAGCTTCAGGCGAGTTCATGATAGTTGAGATTGGGACAATGGTTGTCCCTGAGCACCGGAACCTGTAAACCGACAGGAACTGGCTTGTCGATAGCGGGGTTGATTTGAGATGATTTAATCACATTCGTTGCACAATATTGAACTTATAGCATATTGTCAGGGTTATATTCACCTCCGCGGATAATAATACCTTCGTTACATTGAATATAGGAACTATTTTTTAAGCAAGTATCGGGATTGAAAACTGATGACGAGTGCCCTAAATAGCCAATTGCCTTCTTATTTCAAAGTCTCCTCTTGAATACGTGAGGCATAACATATGAAAGAATTTGCATCAGGGAAATTGACAACTGCAATCGTGTGAACTTGGGAAATCAGGATTCAGGGCAACATTACAAGGTGACAAGTAACCTGATCTGAAGGGAAAACTTTAGGAGAAGTAAAAGCCTATAAAAGCAGTTCAAGTGAAATCTGTCAGGAAACAGGATGACCGCAACAGAGGGCTGGCTAATGTGTAGGGCTGCCTCGGAATGCAATAACTGGAAATAAAAGTAGAAATGACATTAGAATACCGTATCGCACTGCTCTGAAACTCAATAGACAGACCCAGTGCGGGTCAGGACCCAGGCTGGTGGCAACGCGAATGTTCTGCTGTCGGAATCAGTGAGTAGCAGGGAGGATAACTCGGCAGGGGTGCGGGATATGGGTTGGATGCCATGTCAAGCCCGGAAACAATAAAGTATTATGGGTAAAGTTAGATGTCCACTGTAGGAAACTAGTGACTACAACGAGAGTCTGGATACTGGCAAGAGACACATGGAAGCTACTGGTCGTGGAACAAGAAAGTAACAAGGAGATTGATGTGGGGATTGGCCAGACGTGTTCGAGCTACGACGGCACATCAGGATGCAAAGGAGTTTGCAAAGCTAATTTTATATCTCCTGCATGAGAGCGGACAATATAACTGATATCTAATTGCATAAGATCCAGGGTGTAAGGGTAACGTATCGGACGCAAGGTATTTATTTGCAACTGAAGTCTTCCATATCAATTATGTTACGGTCGAATACATTACTGATGTACCGAGAGCGAGCAACGGAATGGAATAAATCAGCCAATGTTTTGCTAGGCATGGTGGTTGACTAGTTGGATGTATATAGGAATGAACTAATTTGAGGTATGGTGGTAGATTCGTTTAATTCTAAACAGTATGGTGATGTAGGTTATTGATAGTTGAATACTAAAGACCTCTCAAGAGTGCAATCAATTGTTATGCGAACTGTCTGCTTTTACCTTTATTTATACAAGAGTTATAATCGAAAAGATTACTGTCTAGTTACAAATATCTTCTTTACACATCTGGTGGGCCCGACTCAGCCTCTGTAATCTTTCTCTCAACTCCAGCGGCTACTACTTAGTAATCTGCAGAGTCTGCCTACATCTGTGTAGGCTTTACATGAACATCTGTTGACTTTGCTTAAGTGTCCGGCATCTTTACCTGGGCATCGGGCAGCTTTGGCGGTCATCTGCTGGCTTAGACTGGCAATCTGGCGGCTTTGACAGGGAATCTGTAGTCTTAGCCTGGGAATCTGGCGGCTCTGGCTTGGGTTGTGCCCGGACCTGAACTGGCCCTTGCCCTTGTACCGCCGGGGTTTGGCGGATGCTGCGAATATTGACTGGACTGACCCAGGCGTTTTGAAACCATGGCCCGACTGACCGGAATCCCGACCCATGGTCCGAACCATCGTCCTGACTGGCCTCTTGTGATCACTGTCTCTAAAGTCTTCTATAAACATCCCTAAGTATCACAGATTGGCTGAGTTCGTTTGCCAAATCAATCGATCTTGATGCATTGGAATTCAATCTGAGTAGCTCTATCCAGTAGGTATCATCAGGATTCCTATGTTAGTACTCATTACCCTCCAGCATGGCGACCATGGGCCCCACCTGCCATTATTCTCCGTTATTCTATGTGCTGTATGCTATCTTACCAGATCAGAGATATCTTGATTTATTGACCTACTCATGGGCATGTTCTACAGATGCCCGGAGTAGTGCCAACGCAGGCACATGACATGGAATTGGTCCGACCTCACAAAAATGGCAAGGTAATCCATGTGGTGTGTACTACGGACGTTCTGTAATGCATTTTACCAGCTGTACATGCTACGAATTCCCCAGATATACTTCATTGTGTAGCGTCTGAAGCAACTAGTGGAGAGTTTTATACATCGTAGGAGATCATAGAGTAGGCCTCTCTGTTTCTCAGTCACAGTTGTCGGGAGAATGTGATAGGAGCGTATAATTAGTATTGCAACTCAAGCAACCCCCGACAGAAGGCAGAAAATCTTGTAAATCACGCCTGGACGGTGTTGTTCACCCACCTCCTGGCCAGGGGTGAGAGTCACATGCTACTCATATTCAGCGAGCGGTCTCTCAATCTCGAACCTACCTGAACCGGTCTTTATTTCGCTAGAGTAATTGCGGCATGTGTGATGAAATAATATCAGCAACAAACTCATACCCAAACAGCGAACCGCACATGAATCAACTTACCATTGTAATGTCTACATGTTAATCTCTCTTACAGAAATAGTGAGAAGCCGCCCGTTGTGCGAGGACGTTACAATCTTTTACTATTCCCAATATGTTGCAACACCATACTACTTTATCGCCGTCCAATCTGCAGAACGACAGTAAACCGCTTTCTTCACATAAAATTATACCAAATCCAGTTCATACAAATCATAACATGCCACTATCCGTGGCTTGGGAAAGAGAGCCCGCGCCACAATTCAACACTTCCTCGAAGCCCCATAAGAATGTATATCTACAAATTTCCTGGCATTTTCATCCTATCAAGAAGCCGCATCCTAGCACTTAGCAAAACTCTGGGCAGTTAGAAAGCTTACCAGTGGTGATAAATGACCGATCATGTAATGAGATGACGAGGTAGTCAACACTTCTCGATAACAACTGTTTCTACCAAATGGCTTGTGGATAGCAATGTTAGAACACTATTCCCACCCAAGAAAAATGTTGTAACAGGTCTATAACTGCAGCGTAAACAACGTTATGTGTGAGAGAGCTGTTTCTTTGTGAAATCGTTGAAATATCTATTATTGCTAGTTACCCGGCAATAGCCGCTAATTTATTTAAGAGCAAATACCCCCCATCCCCACACGCTCTTTAACTTACACTCTCAACACACACTCTCACGTACCATCTCTGAACTCTTTCCCATACCATCTCCACACTCTCTTTCCCGTAACATCTCCACCTTCTCCTTCCCGTACCGTCTTCACACTCCCTTTCCCGTACCATCCTCACACTCTGTCTCACGTACCATCCGCACACTCTCCTTCCCCCACCATCTCAATACTCTCCCCCATGTACCACCCGCGAAAGTTATTAGCGTGTGACTGGTGCCATCCCACTCCTTCCCCGTCCATACCCGCTATCCTACTACCTCTTTCGTACAACTCGGTAAGCATCTTCGCATATCTCACCAGTGTTCCCAACCGTCCCTGGCGTCACGTGCATGGTGGGTAAGG
>NW_003298811.1:0-23312 GCF_000151645.1 Tuber melanosporum | reverse complement strand
TAGCCCACGGAATGAGCGGGTAGAAGGCTATTCCAGGATAGACCACAATTGGAATGGCGGATCACCATGCAATACGCGAAACACCAATTGATACCAGCAAAGTTATCGGGGGACTTTCCGACCAGTTTGAGCCCAACAAGCGTACCTTTCCTGTTTTAGACGCTCTGGCTAGCTTATGCGTTTCAAAGCCACGGGGTAAAGTGATCCCATTAGCTTTTCAACTATCCCAACATGACAAGAAACTACGTTTGGAAATTGGAGGAAATGATGAGGTTGATGGCCGCGTTGTACCATATCTCAGGAGTCTCTGGTGTCAAATACAGAGACCTTCTACAATCTTTCAACAAAAAAGACAAATGGGTCATATAACCTCCGAAGATCCTAACATATCACCTGGTTCCCCCCACTTGCTGGAGATCTTGCTTACGACCTCCGTTTGGAACCTTTCCGCGAAATACATATGCATACCATTGATAAAAATTAATTCCGCATAGGCAAATATTGGCATGATTTTAAAATTTTCATGGACAGGCTCTTTGAGACACGTGGCGTCCATTTGCAAGGCTTTGAGGCAAATGTGGCTAATGTTTATTATGCCCTAAAATATGTTAAGGAGTTGTGTACGCGCTCACAACTACAAAGTGCGGACGCCGAATGACAGAAGCGCCGGTTTAACCTCCGGCGTACCTTACAGAAGCTCATAAGTCAACAAATGCGTTTCGAAACCTTGCTGGCTTTTGCAAACTCCCCTCGACTTCATGGCATTTTGCTGTATGGCCTTGAGCTACAGGAGGTGCCCGCAACCAAGAGGTTTTCCGTGCACATACCCTCGTCTGCGGCCTTGTGGAAGAATGTCATACACAACATTTGTTGTCCGTACCCGCGCAGCGGAAGTGACTGGCTTGGCCAAGAGTCGGCCAAGGAGGGTAAAGAAATTCCGGACAAAGATTGGGAAGCTGGGGTGCATTGTGATTGTGCACTAATCAGCTACCTGATCCGCGAAAAACAACAAGCTGAACGGAATGACCACGATTTGGGTCCCACGGTTATGACACGCCTACCTAAAACCGGTAATACGGTCGATATCCCGGTACTATCGTACGATCTGTTACAATCTCTTAAAAGTAGAGCTGAAGTCACACCTACGTCTTCTCATGTCAGTCCTACGGATACTGGTATTCAATGCGCCAAGACTCCCCCCTTTAGCTATATCGGCGTATCAAAGCTGAGTTGTGGGGCGTGTAATGCATGGCTACACGCTTATAATAACCTTGGCTACCCACAATTCTACACGCGGGGATCTCACGGAAAATGGCACTGGCCGTGGGGACTGCCAGAGCTTGCCCGTGACCTGCTATCTAGGGAAATTGTTGGGGAGATATCACGAGTATTTATCGAGCATCACAGGGCCAATAACAACCTGCTTGGATCATCCGAGAGCAGTCATGGTCAAGGGCCCTCCGTCAGATCTATTGTTAGCGATGAGAATATGGATTATGTGAATGCCTTTCGTGTGGCACAGTCGCCCCAAACCTAACCGCTCTCTCTGGAAATCTTACCCCCATCTTCCAAACCCTGACCGCGTTTTCTGTCCTTTCTGTTTAGCCATTATATTATTCCTCTTCTACGAATCGACCTACCTTTTCTACTTTTCTTGCAGATTCTTCCCCCTTTCCCTTTCCTTACATTCCTTTTCCTGCATTTCACATGTAACCAATTGTTTTACTATGGATTTTTTTTCTTCTTTTTTTCCCCCTATTGGCTTGCGTTGCTTTTTACACTTTCATATCAGAACAGGATAGCTTCAACCTCTGATAAACAAATATAAAGTGTTAGGTGCTTCTCAAATGACTGATATATATTGTAGAGTGGATTCTCATTATCGATTCTACTGTGTAATTCTCAATGTGAATACCCGACCCTATATACGCAACCTGCCATTAGTTACTACGATGCTAGAGATTCTCGCGGGTTCTTCTCCTGTCCTTCGGCATCTCTACCCTTCCGTCTATTTCCTCTCTACATATTCGCCGTACGTTCCCGGCGCCGGCCTTTTGGTCGTTCCCTCATATCCCCTCCCCTTGCGCTACTTATTTGTTGGTGCCTTTGCTTTGTTTAGGGGGAGTCTCTGGCTGTGCGCTCTTGAAACACGCTTCTAATGGAGAAGGCTATAAACTGCAAGAGAGTTATTGACCATCTGGAGTCTTTGTTCCTGTATTTCCACTGCTAGCACGGAAGCGTAGAAGGCAGTGGGAGCACGGAAGCCAATGTGAGCGCGGAAAGCAAACGGAGAGTCTTTGAGGAATCTCTTGTTTGTACCCTCTTTTGTTAGCATGATCGATAGCACGGGAGCACACTGAGGAAATAGAGATGAGTGTAGTTTTAGAAATCAATGGGCTAACGGGAGCCAGAACTCTACCGAACGACGGCAACGGAACTATTATTAATCACCGGCGCTTACCCGGAAGCTGGCCTGCGGGCTTTGGCCAGCATTATGCTGGTTTTATTTTATGTGCTGGGGCAGTGATAGAAACGACAATAGTACACGAGCGAAAACGGGTACTGGGAGCAGGATAAAAGGCGACTCGGATAGAACAGTGGTAAACGAAAACAAGTGCATAAATGGGCGGTATAACCGCGGTAAAGAATGAACGGGGACAAAGACTGGCAGAACCATCACCGGTGCGGGGACCGGTGACAAAAGCGAGGAACCGGAGAAGACAGCGAAAAACCACTGCAGCGGAGAAAATAGTCCATGTAAGGTAAAAGCTAGAATGAGTCGTAAGGACATGGAGCGTGAAGTGACAGAAAATATAGCAAGACTCCAGGTAGATTAGTTCTTGTCTTTTGTATTTAAAGATGGCCGCTCACCCACCTTGTAGAATAAAAAGTCGCAAGGTTAACAGGTCAATATCGGTATCTTTTATTCTTCTCGTCTCTGCCTTTCTCAAATCAGTTCCATTCTAGCCTAGGATGTCTTTAGGAACGAAACGGCGAGAACTGAATGCACTGTGAACACTCTGCTCAAGCAAAAGCTAGGAGGTTCACCATGATCGCTCCGCGACTTGCTCTATCCAATGACTCTCTATATCTCGCTCCACAACACTACTGATCCCCACAAAACTAACTAACCTGAAAAGACAGGAGTATAAATAAGCGACAACGATCTCCTCTCCTATCCCCCTTCCGACCACTCGCATGAAGTGTTATCTCTAACACCTCCCCCTCCTATCTCCCATTGCCCCTGTACGCTCTCATGCTAAGAAAAAAGAGAACAAACAATAAACTCCCCAAAGACTCTCCAATTTGCCTTCCACGCTCTAATTGCCTTCCGTGCTCCAATTGCCAACGAAAGAAATACAGGAACAAACATGATAGCGAACGTACACAGCGGATCGTCGTGTTGGGTGGAGGAAAGACCTTCGGTGGCGGCAAGAGCGAATGCGTTCGACTCAGTGGTCCATGACCGATTTTCTCCTACTCAAATACAGGAAGGGGAAACACCCACACATGAGGGTAAACTCCCATAACTGGAAAAAGCCAGAAAACCATGACCCTGACCGTTCTGGCTAACCACCCACATACCGACTGGGATTACATATCCATCAAAAGACTCCAAACAGTCTAGAACTCTCATGATATTCATATCCGCCTTTGTCGGAAGCTCTTTTCCAAAGCGCCCAACGAGAACATCAGCCCCCTCTGAGCAAGTGCGCCAACAAACACGTGGCAGGCAGGGAGCGAAAGGAGGGAACGCACGAACAGCCGGCGCATGAATGTACATCGAATGCGATGAGAGGGAGACGGATGGGAGTCAAAAGAACCAATAGCGGGTAGAGGGGCGGGCAGTGGTGCCAACGGACGGATATGCCAGCGGACGAGAGAACAAAGGCTTGAGAATGCCGAGCAGCATCCATGATTGCCAACATATAGGAGGTGTTAGCGATACCTGTATGGGGTGATCGCACGAACGATATAAGAGGCGATGTTTGTCCTTTATTTACATCTTTATTTTCCTCTCCGTTACTTTAGTTATTCGTGGGTTAGTGGAGTAAGTGAGTGAGAGTCATTGAGTAGAGCGGGTTGTAGAGTGACCTTGGTGAACTTCCGCGATTTTTGTTATACAGAGTTTTTCACAGCACATTTAGTCGTCACGGTTTAGTTTCATCGTCGTTTGGTATCGGCCTGGCTCCATTTAACCCTTGTTTTCAAAAGGTTACTTCTTCATTGGATGGAATAGTATTTAGCTGCACTACGGCTAGCACGCAATAATGGAATCCGTGTATTCTAAAAACAGAAAGCAGGCTGTTTCCTGATGCCTAAATCTTGCCACAGATAGAGTTCCTCATTATAGATTGATGAATTAATATATATATATATAGATGTTCAGCCCCTAGTATTATCCCGGGAAATTAGGTCCCAGATGCACACTCAAGGATCCCGTAATATTTATTAATTCTCTAACATCATGAAAAATCTTGTGAAAACTTTGACACTGTTAGAACAGCAGACAGCAAGGAACTGGAGATTAGATCATGCAGTTGTACATATATATATCCATTCATCCATGTATGAGAAGGTATCTAGTAATACAGATCAAGGCTTTGAATCCTTGCTGATCAAGTAGGGCTTGATGTCTTGCAGATTGAGCAAGCGCGGGTCGGGGGTTGGAAATCTGTTGGTAAATAGGTGAATCATGTAGGATGTCCTACATGTATACCAGTGGTATTCTAAAATAACCTGACTTACAGAACCAGGGTTATGGGTGGGTTACTTAATTTTTCAATCTCATTATCTTGGATTCTTGTTATACTCAGAGTTTTGAAAATATTTGTACTTGCCAATGCCACCTCCCACCTCCTATCTGAGACCGACTACTCGTGCCAAGGTTGTGGCTAGCCGCCACAACCCCTACGTACCTACTACGGTCGGTTCCACTCGTTGACGACTGCCGTGATACCTGCCAAGACGCCTACAGGGCCCTGGAATTGGCCCCGGTAGAGCTGAGGAATGCACCGACAGCCCTGTGCCTTCACGGGACGAGCGGTCCTAAATGTAGCCGCCCGTCTCCCCTTTTGGTGAAGGCCGACGGGTTAGGAAATTGGGCGCACTGACTCAAAAGGGAAAGGTATGAATGGCATCGTAGATTCTCTAATATTTCCCAGGTGGGCTGGCCTGCCGAGTACGATACATCACTAATTTCCAAGCGCACAAAATCACCGAACATTAGAATAGTGGCCCCCAATCGGGATAAAATCGTAAGTAGTAACATGCTCTCGCCAGGGACATGTATTGAATATATCCGGAGAGAGAAGTCTGAAATGATGAAGGAACAGAAAGATTCAACCGCTAGTACCAATAAAGTAATTTTCCGGTTGAAGCGGTTGCCCATCCCTCCCAGCGGACTTTTCAGCGCACGCTAGACTGGCACAACCTGATAATTTATGATATTAGATATTCGCTATCTGCTGCCAATGCTGAAACCGGGTAGGCAAACCGGGATAATAATAAAAGAATTTGAACCAGTAGCCGCTCAAGCCCTACGTTGCCCGTGTGCAATCCGAACATATCTGTGAAAAGTATGCAGGATTCCCACTTTTAATCACTCGGAATCGCATTTTGATTTATTTGTTACGGTTGTCCTCATGCCGGCCCTTCGGCTTTCGCTACGGCAGAGGGTGCCGGGCGTGATACCATACATTCCAGTTGTACTACGGGATGGACGGAGGTGTGGAATTAGTTTACCTCGGGGCTGGAACTTAAGATGCGCGAGCCGGGTCTTTGGTGATCTTGTAACTCGTTAATGTGCGGATTTGTGGTCGAAGGAATTAAAGAATGAGAGCACCATGCATGCTCCTGGTGCTATAAATTTCTCTTCAAGACAAATCTATGTCGCCTACCGATCACCAACCCGCATCGGATCGGCCCATACCATGTCCTACCTAGCTCAAGCCACTCTATACCACAGCTCTCTAACGGCGTGGGTAAATATATATTGAGGGAATGATCTTGGTATGAACCATTAACCCCGTTGGATAAAAATAAAATCTTTTCCGCAGTGAAGGGCAAGCAATCACTTAAATCTTTGGCCAGTAGTATGATAGGTGACCCAGGCCGGCGCCTAGTCTTTAGTTCTGAAAAGCCGCTTTCACACACTCCATGCTACCAAAAGCCAGACAGCGGACTGGGCGCTTAGGTTCTCAACTTGCAACTTGTCAACTTATCTTTCGGACAGCACTGGCGCATCTCGGATTTATAGTGCCGGACAATCGGAATCAAAATCCGCCCACATCAACAGCTAGACACGGTCCATCACGATCGACCGCAACACAGCTGTAACAGTAGATGCAGGAAATATGCCTGGTAGCTATGTTCAATAGTATCCGGTCGAGAGATTTACCGGAGGAAATTTCCAGAAAACACTTTTGGAAACAACATTGATGTCAAAAAATAGTGCATGTTGTGTAGCGTAAGATGGGGTGGCCAGATGGAAATAAAAAAAAAAATATGCGTCAAGGTGCCAAGGAATCCAGTGTGAGTGATATGCCATGATTCCTGTTTACCAAAGTTTTTCGGGTAAAGAGAAGAATGTGCTCGGAAAAGAAATTTGTTTTTGAAGGAAAAACAAGGTGAGCAAGACTCGATAATCCACATTCATTCCAAGCATTCCCCGCGCCAACCACGCGAACCGACAACATCATAGCCCATCACCCGATCCCCTACTCACTTGACCGCAAAAGGGGGGATTTTGATTGTCCCGACCATAATACAAATTTCGATAACCCAACTGCCCCGACTTCACTGAGCAGTTTAACTGCTTGCGAAATATTCGCTCACCGCGCTGACCTGTTACACGTTCTTTGCATTGGGGATGTCTGATACATATAGTTTCCAAATCCTGTAATGGTCTTAAAGTCTATTTCGGAATCCGTATCGTTACAATTTCAGTATAAACAAATAACAATTCGTTCAGCATTTCCGGGTCTTCGCGACGCTCAAGCTCGGTCACAAATCTTTCATTTGCCATGGTGAAACGGCTATTTCTTAGCTGGCGCGCAAGTCGAAATGGAAATTATGAAGAATAGCATGCGAAAGTGGGGATGATGCAGCGTCGTCAGAATCCCACCCCTGACGCTGCGCTATTAAATTACTGTACTCCCCAGCAGGCGGAATAAAACGAGCCGCCGCCTTCCCACTCAGCCGCTTGCTCAAGCGATCATTACTGATATCTAGCCCGCGGCGAGGGCGGGCGAGCCCGATATATTTCCACATATTTTCCTCCTGCCTATCAAGCTTTTATTTTTTTAGATTTATTTTCAAATATTCGGTAGCGGGATGACAATCTGATATGGTGATGGGAAAGCACCGACCGTGCGATGGAGAATTTTTTTGCGGTATCTAGAGATTGCAAGTTCTGGAAAGATAGTTTATATCACGGGATTCGTTTCACAATAGTCTTTATCCACAATCGGAAAACACAGCGGACTGATGTCTAAACCAAAATAGACTTAACAGGGTAGGTTCTTGAGATCAAGCCAACTATGCCTCCTCAATCTATAGACAGTCTCGACTTGCCGATTCCTTGGGATATTTGTCACTGATCGGATGGAGGGGGTGGCCGGATGTTGATGGATGATGGTGGGTTTAATAAAGATTAATACGGCATCGTTCTTGCACTGTCGTCTATTTACCCTTAACGCATAAGTTGGACAAAAAGATGGAATATAAGAATCACATATTGTGGTTTATTCTATGATCAGAAATTGACATTTCGGGCCCCTCCGACTAGTGTACCAAGATACCAGTCTATCTGTCCTCGCCTGATAAAGGCACGGCTATGTTAATGTTTCCCCGGTTAGCCCTAGGTTATGAGGCGAGGGTGTAACATGGCTTTACATGAAGGGTGTGTGTTGGGAACGACTAGGAGCTATTCCTCCGGGGATTAGGATGCCGGTGGGGATGAGTGCGCAGTGGAAGGAGGGTGGAAATTCGAATTTAGAGATTATCGGACTAAAAAATGTATAACGGGAACAAGCAAGTGGTGGATTGGAGCGGTTGTGAGATGTCTTCGGTATATATAACTTTGCCTTTCTTCTTTCTTATTGTAAAAGTTTATCTCCATCAGCGATCTTGACAGAACTAACTCCTTCAGATTCAATATGCGATGGCTATCGATACCCCTCTTCTTAGATCTGCTATCGCCGAGTCTAAAACTCACCGCTCATCTTAATCCGTGACACAGCCTTGGGGCATCTTCTAATAAAAAAAATAAGAGCAAAATTTAATGAAATTCCAGGGATGCCCAGATAGGGGCCAAGAGGTCCAACAAAGGAGAATGAATTGTGCGCCGGTGATTAACAACACAGACAAGGGAGAGGTGAGAGGATAAAATGATATTTTGCTAAGGCCCTATACCAAGTTCGTTAGAGGTTTGCTTGCTTCCGAACATGGTTAGGAAAAACAAACCTGAATATTGCAAATGATCGGAACCGCCCAAACTATCTCCTGTTTGTGGAAGCACTCTCTACGCTCTCAGATCCTCAATGACCTTCGAGCCAATACAAAGGAAAGGAAATTCTCCACCATCTTTTCCAACGGAATAATGGAATCTCTCATCCTCCTCACCCAGAGATTTCCACACCAATACCTGTAGTATCTTCCACCACCTCCGGGATTGTCTACTACCGAATTCATTGTTCATATTCACTGCGTCGCATGCAACCTCTAGTCCCACCTCAAAGCAATACCGCCCACCAACACATCGCACTCTTCCCGATGGATCTGTTTAACATCAACATAGGATACCTCAAGGAGCCTTCATCACACCCGCGGGGAGAACAAGATCCTTCACACCGATGGCGTGCGTGTGGTTTCTATTTATAGTGTGGTTCAGATTACTGCTATTGCGGGGCCAGGTGAGGTTGATATTTGCAAGTTGGTGCTCCACATATTGTGCAGATATCTCTGCAACCACATCCTGGCAAAGCTAAAGTGTTTCGAATCCGGGCATTCCCAATGGCCAGTACCATTTGCCGTGGCACCCAGGGGTTTAAAACTTGGGACCCTCCGGCTGATTAAACACCGTTCGGCACTAATGGCAAAGCCCGCAACTAAATTTTGAAACACAAAGGTAGGTGTGTGCCAGTGCCTTATCGCACTCACCATCTGGAGTGGTATCATAGCATTATTCCAGGAATTTTGTTTTCCCTATTCAGGCTTCGAGATCCTGATATCTCGTGCATCATCCCCTGACTCCCATCACACCCTCTCTCAGTTCCCCTACCAGGTACTCTCCCACCATCCGCATCGCTACCTCCACTCCTTCCGATCCGTCAGTCTCCGGGTGCGGGCCGTGTTCCCAACAGTCTGGGAAACCGGCGGGGGCCCATGGGGGGACTGCCAAGAGCCCTGGACGGGACGGGGCAGTTATCTGTAGTTTGTCCAGGGCTGTCAGAGTGCAGCGCGGCAGTCATTGGGCTAGAGGGTGAACAAATCTAAATACCTATTCTCTATTCCAGTGAACCCAAGCGTCCAGTCGGTCCGTCCTAGGGTGCGGACGGGAGGGAGGGCGGTGCATGGGTGGATGACTGGGCCCTGTAGGTATTGGCCGTGCCCTACAGATAATCGCCGATCGATGCCATTGGTTTTAATCGTTCATAGCCTTTATGGCGTCGATCTCTTTAATCACTCAGGAGATATTTATTTCGCTGGCGCCTGTGGAAATCATACCGTCGTTAGCTATACAAGTCACCAGCTGTGTGGAGGGTAGAAAGGATGGATGGGGAGGTTGCCTTGTGAAATAATTTCTATATTGACTTTTGATTCAGCGGGAGCCGTGAACATACGACTCGTTATGCCTATCATGTGTTTCATTTGCTCTCGCACAAGGGAAAGGATAGTCAAGTCACGAATAACATCAACGGTTCCATACTTTCTCAATTGCTTGATTGCGTCTTTGTGGTCCTGCTCCCTAACTTCGGAGTGCAGGGCCATAGACACGTGTGCTTCTGAAGTGGAGATCAGATCTACCGCGAGGCGCCACTGATCCAGCACGGTGAAGATGTTCGCAAGGAAGCCGTGTGATAGGGATTTCCTGTTGGAGTGAATGTTCAAAACCTCTATTCCATTTTTTATGGTCACAGCTGTAGGGCGCTTCGATCGCTCTAGTAAGAATGGATCCAGAGATTTGAGCCGTATGTGACGAGGTGGGTAAGCCGGTGTCTCTTCGCCTTTGCGAGAAATTGAGGCAGGAAAGATAATAGTTTCCTCTCCGACCGGATTTTCCACGTTCTTGATGCGGATAGGGATACGGCCCTTAATAGCCTGCTCCATGGTAAACGGGTGGATAACCTTTAGGCATGTGTTAGCAGAGAAACTGATAGGATAGGGTTAAATTCGAAGGGGAAAAAAATGTCCCAGGGTGATAATAATAATAATGCGGGTAATAGTAGCTAAAGCGTACCTCAGAGCCATAATAGGTCAACTCGGCAGCTTCCTCTGGAGTTATTATGGGTATCAAACGCGCAGTAGGAATCTTCCTAGGGTCCTCGGTAAAAGCTCCATCCAGGGCCCAACGAGGTGAGGCATTTCAGTTAAGGGAAGGGGGTGGACGGCCTGGCACGGCACAAGTGATGTCTTATGAGGTGATAGTAAATCGTTTCAAGGTTTATGATTGCAACTTGGCTAGTACCAGAGGTCTAAGCGCCGGGACTATAGCCCCCTGCAGTCCGTCTGGTCCTCACTTTCCCGGACGTGGTCCGTCCTAGCTCTCACAAAAAGGCTACTATGAACTGTAATCCGTCTCGTCCTTCCACGGAGACGGACGGGCTGGACGGCTGGGAATACCTGGTGCGGGCGGAACGGACGAGCGTGGGTGGAAGGATTTCCAGGATAAGCGGACTTCTTTGCCTCCTTCCGGACAATTGCAGGAGAGCGACGGACGGGCCCTGTGCGGTGTTCCCAACAGTCCCAGGTATTGATCTGGACGAACGCCCAAATTCCCGTCCGTCCTGTCCATGCCCGAAGACGGACGGACTGGGCTCTTGGGTTCACTGGCCCTGTGTGTCATCCTCATAGACGAGAGTCCTTCTAGCAGAGGGATCTTGTTTCCCTGCGGCTTGAGACGCCATACACACTGCTAGAGTTTGGTTGGTATCTACAGCGCTTGCAGGACGCATGGGATCACTGCATGGGAGCAGCTCCGATTCCCAGAGCGAATTACCTGATCTTTTGTTAGACAAGCGTATGGGAAACACAAATCTAGAACCGTTCGACAAACCATTGCAGTATATTTTGTCAAGCAATCAGAAAATAATATGCTGCTCGACTCGCTCGCCAGTAAAAGACACTCAGGCCTGCAAAGATACACTGCCAGTGACTATACATCATCACAGGATAGCAAGCGGCCGTACCTGTACCAACCGGTCAGGCTCAAAGGGTTTGATACTGTGTTCCCAACTGTCCCTGGCGCCCTACAGGGCCCGGGCGGGCATGTAGTCCGGGGCGTCCCGGGAATGGTGGGTAAGGACGGCAGGGCATGGCGTCCGTATTCCATAAAGACGGCGGTCCTAGGGGTTGACGCCCGGGCCCTGCAGTCTTAGTACAAATGGGATCTTTCGACAGTCATCTACAGGGCCAGGCCGTCATCCACAGGGCCCGGCCGTCACCGGCAGTCACGTGCAGGCATCTCGTCTATTCCCCATCCTGCAACATCAGCAGGGCTCGGCAGTCCGTCCCGGGCAGTGGTCTGGACGGACGCCAAGATGCCCGTCTGTCCCGTGCATCCTCCCATGCACCGCCGTCCATCCCGTCTAGACTAAAGGAAGGACGGACTGGACGGTTGGAAACACTGGTTTGATATGCGCAAGGCCCGAAGTCACTTCCTCAAGCAAGGCATCCAGCAGGCTTGCCCTGGTTGAAAATGAGCTGACCTGACCCGACCGAAACCTAAATGAATGCTCAACCACACCTAACCTAACCCTGGCCTAGGTTAACCCAACAAACCCACTGGGTTTGCATATTAAATGAACTGATAAAGGTATTGGTGTATTCTAGTGCTTTAGGCGCTAGATAGAACCCTAAAATGGCTTAATGGATAGCTAACCGATAGCAATTCAGGACTGGGAGATAGGAGTGGTTTGGGTTGGAAACACTTCCCGGGTCCATTCAGGCCAAAATAAATCGGCCCCAGTAGGAAACTAAAATCATACCCCCACCATTCTATCACTAGAGTAATTTATCTGATCGCGTCAGCCAAGAGTTTAAGCATGAGAGAGGACCATCCAAATAAGATGTCCTAGTTGGTGCAAACGAAGACCAACCACTAGTTGTATATTCGTTATCAGGTATTGATTTTTGGAAGTACCCGAAATGAGTGATAGATGAATATTTCCCCATACTTCAAAGGTTAGCATCTTGTATGATATAAAATATGTTGGTCAAGACAATATCGTGGAACTTACCCGTTCCTCGTAAATGGAGTTTTCCAGTTCCGTGGGCTCGGGTTATTGTGCGGGGGGGGGTTCGAGTGGGAAAAATAAAAGAATTTTTCATATTCGACGGGCCGTCCGGCTTGAGCATCCCTAAACCCAAACTGGCCCAACGAAACCGACCCAACCCAACCAAGGATTGGGGTTCACCAAAAAGGTCACGGACCTATTCGGAAGGTTGTCTCCCAATAATGCCATTATCATATCAAAGTGCAGAGTGCACTAGGGTCCTCATAGGTCTAAAGTCCGTGATTGATTTATCGGAAGAGAGATCAAAGGTGAGGGTAAAGTTAATTACCAGACACTGTGAGCGAGCAGGAGTCTGGGCGTTGTCGGTTGAAGGTAGCGTTGTGTTGTGGGGGAAAATGGGGACTGGTTTTTATGCCACTCAAGTAGGGTAAACAAAACGTGTGGCAAAGTGACTGCTCTTTCCCCACCAGGATATCGGAAACGAATCCTCAACCTCATGGTCAATTCTCGCGTAGTCGAGTTGAGGCCGGGCTCCCTAACCTGCCGGCGACAGGTATCCACAGAGCCAGGAACCCATACCCCGTGCCGATAACGGGATGGGAAGCCGAGAATTCTCCGCTCACGGGCTGACGGCGCACCTTAGCCACACCCCATCTCGCCCCATATTGCATGCGCTGTAGACGGTCGAGGGCCATCGAGAATGACCTCAAGGTCAGATCAGTAGCTGTGGGGTAGTGTGGGTGGGACTAGAAAAGACTTCCCAAGCACTAACTAATCCACATGTACATCATCGAAACTCACTCGACGGAGAGGAGCATCCATTTGTTGTGATTCTTGATTGAGGTTGTACTTCTTGCTTAATTGAAGCTCTACCGGAGGGCTATCAGGCCCTATTTATGCTACAGGAGCGTGCGCTACAATCACCTATGACATATACCTTGTGCGAGTAAAAAGGAAAACCAATGACAACGATACAACATAGCAGAACGGTAAAGAGAAAGGAAACGCGAGCGAGACAACCAAACCAGTAGTGAACTGATAGCGGTAACTCTGACAGTAATTCTGTCATAATTAAACACGTAACAGAGACATATTTGAAAGTCATATTACAACACCATGAATCGAGCTTCTGGTGTACCATATGCCTGCGGTCTGTATGGCGGGATCAACAGAAGCCCCAAAATGAAGTAGGTCGAAATGGTGGGCGAACGTCTTCCACCTAGCACGACAGGCATATGAGGGAGAGATGCAAAAGCAGTGTTCCCAAGCGTCCAGTCCGTCCGTCTTTGGCCTAGGACGGGACGGACGCCAAGTTGGAGACCCTTGCCCGGGACGGACGCCAATTGGCAGTCCGTCCTGATCTATGCCCAGGATGGACGGCCGGGCCTATAGGTGTCTTAGTTTATGTTTCATACTTGAATCTCATGAGAATTAGGTTTGTGTTATGAAGAAGCGAAGTATTGTTATTCTAATGTAGACAAGATCAGGCCTGACTATCATATATCGAATTTGGCTATACATCAACTAATGCTTCCAGTGATATCTGATCCTGGTTCCGAGCACACTGAACCCATTCCACTTCCTTGATCTAGCCTTTGCGCTCTCTCCTCCAAATCTCGCAGCATGGTCTCTACTTCCATTAATGGCTTCTCAAAAATGAGACTTGCCTTTCTCCAGGACTTCATACATTCGATGGCCTCAATTGCCTCATCCCCCAAGCTACCACGGCGATCCGTTATGAGATTCTTCCCACTAAATGTACACCAGGATTATCATTAGTAGAGTTTGTATATATGTGAGTTCAAAGTAGGGAAAAACTAGTTACCTGCTGAATGCTCGTTCCACCTCAGCTGGCATAGCCGCAATACTATGTACCTCAAGTGCCATGTGGGCTAGTTGGGACCAGGGAGGATTAGTGAACCGTGCTGCCCAATATGCCAGGATATTAGGAACATCTTCCTCCTCTTCTGCTCCCTGAAAGCGTTCGAACTGATCTATATCCCCCATGCTTAGCATAATACGCTTTCTCTGATTACAGCGGGAAAGAGTATCGTTAGGTAGTAGGTTAAACTCAGATGCTGCAGGGGATTCTGAAGTGGTAGAAGCTTCGACTCGGGTGGTATTAAGGTAAGATGAACTGTGATATTCGGAAGACCACAGCTCCTTGCTTTTGGTTTTGGCTAATAGAACCCAGTCTGGGCAGTCTTTCCACTCAATTTCGAAATATTTTAGTTTTGTGTTGAGATCCAAAGCAACGGTGGCATATAACACAGGTAGTCTGTCTGCTAAAGAATAATATCTAAGGGATAGATCAAGATTAGCTTAATCCATAATTAGTAACTTACAAGATAGGCTCTGATATCTTTCATATAGCAAATTACTCAATCATTTCAAACTACTAGCATATAGATTATAGGAGAACATACTTGTCTAGAATTCCCCATGCATGGTTGATCGGGGTCAAGAGGTGAGTACTATGAATGGTTGTATTGGAATAGGTTTGTTTAGCATCTTCCAAATGGGCAAGAAGGTCATCCATAGCCGGAAGGACATGGGCTAGGTATCCATTGGTATGGTTCGCTTGTGTGGCGCTACCTTGAAGCTGTAGTGTGAGACGGCGAAAGGGTTTTAAAATTTGCAGTATCGTAGCCAAATCGTCCCAATCATCTCTAGTTAGTTCATCGGAGGTAATTAGATCAGGGTCAATAAGGTCTGGGTCTACAATTTTGAACTCAGAACTTCCACTTTTGGGCATACGGTGGGTCTTCGCTTTCCTTTCTTCCGTAATAGCAGTTCCAATAAAGCCCTCCATGATATCCCTCAACTCAAAAGCCCGTTCAAGAGCATCTGCATCACTAGAAGAGCGAGTAATATTTCTAACAAGTGGTATTAGCACTCCAGTATATTCTCTTCCTCTTACTAGGCGAACCTTCTGAGCAAATCGGTCTCGTCGTTGGGGGATTCGAAGTATCCATATGGCAATATTATGGAGCTTGCCCATCAGACCTTTCTTTCTCCAAGACTGTAAGAGATCCCCCTCCTTTGCAATATCGGTATTATATGTAGTGTTAGTCTCAAACGCTTCCCAATCAGAACCCCACAGAAACCGTTTAACTACAAGATTTATGATTTGACCCAAACACCTTATCCGTGACGTTTGTGGATTAAAAACTATACTTCTTTTCTCTAGCATCTTTCCCAACTCAACTAAAGCAGAATCATTATTAGTAGCATTATCCGTGGTGATATACCCAATCTTCGTAGCAATTTCTAATTTGTCGAGTACTTGAAGTAGTGCTTGTGCAATATTATAACCATTATGGGGTCCAGGGAATCGATGGAAACTAAGAGTAGCTGAATACAGTACCCCTCCTGCTGTGGCCTAGTGGCTTACGATACCAAGATATGATCGGTGGTTTGGAGAGCTCCACAGATCGAAGCTTAAATGAATTCAGCAGGGTAGGTATTTGAAATATTCACAAACTGCAGTACTAGACTCATAGTAGAGTAGCACGATCCAATTGGTTATTGTTGTACTAGATTTGGGCAATGTATTTCAGAGCCCGTTTGGTCGTGAAGTCTAGTATATCCAATTAATGTTACGAACGATGACATAGCTCTATAAATTAGGATACACTAGAACAAGTGGAAACAAAGATATAACTTACACAACTAAGAAGATAGTTTAGCATTATGCGAAAGGTTGGATCCTCTACTGCATAAAAGGCTGTATTTGTAACATAGATCCACCATATTACTAGCTGTTTAAAAATTTCCGAATTAAACTGCAAGCCAGGCAGCATAGTACGGCCAAAGGCCACGACAATTCTGGACTCGCTTGCTGTATTCTCTCCCTGCTGACCACCTTCCGGAAGCTTTTCTTGTCACTCCGTAGCTGATAAAGAGATGATTATTCATATTCTTGGTCGACGAATCTGCATATTCTTGGGCACGACTCAGGGGGCCTAACATGCATATTAGAGGTATCGTTAGTCATAAAGAGCAGCCTATTATTTGGAGTAGAAAGGAATAGGGTAGAACAGGAGGCACCTACAGTGAGCACAGCGCCAGCGCCACTTTCCCTTTTAAAAAACCTCACTTCCATTACTTGGAAGCCAGCAGTAACCTTTTCGCGCTTTTCGCTTAGGGAGGAAC
The DNA here is from genome assembly GCF_000151645.1 of Tuber melanosporum. Taxonomy (NCBI): domain Eukaryota; kingdom Fungi; phylum Ascomycota; class Pezizomycetes; order Pezizales; family Tuberaceae; genus Tuber; species Tuber melanosporum. The sequence continues at coordinate 6,699 of NW_003298811.1, read as the reverse complement.
GCATCTGGAATGTTAAGATGCATGCCCGAAATATTACCTGTAATTGTCACAGAACTCTCACCGGCCAGTATGTTTCCCGCACTTGAATTTGACCGAAATGTGGAAGTTAACAATCCTGATGGGGCAGAACCTAAGCTATCACTATGCACTGAGCTCTCATTTTCGAGGTCAACATCTACCCTGAAGTCGTCAGAAACCTATGGGGGTAGGACTTGAGAAATGGAGTCTTCAGGACCAAGGGATCCTTGACTTCCATGAGAGGAATGTTATAGCGCTTCTGACATTATACTGAAAGGTAAGAAAGAAGGTTTGGAGAGTAGAAGTTATCAGTAAATGAAACCAAGTCAGGCAGAGTCTGCTGTATTGGTGGAACTTCTCAAAATGGTTAATCCTCATATCTTAATTCTGTATTTATACATATTTATTCACTCAGACTGAGATGTCAAGTGATCACGGAGCCTATGGGTGATGGGTTAGGCCATATGGATGACGACAGAGCTCAGAAAGGAGTGTCCGGGGCATGTGGCTAGTAGTAAGAGCTAACAAGTAGCGCTTGTCCTCCCTCAAGACGGTAGGTATCTACAAATGACGGCTGGTACCTACAGGTAACGCCCGTCCTCACTCAGAACTGTAGGTACCTACAGGTAACGGTAGGTAGACGCCAGTCCTTACTCAGGACGGTAGGTAAACGCCCGTCTTTACTCATGACAACCGTGCCCTACCGGAAGTTACCATTTCCAAAAAAAGACTGCAGGCCCGCCCGTCAACCTACGGGACGGCCGTGTTTAATAAAGACGGACGCCTTGCCCGGCCGTCCTTACCCACCCGGACGGGACGGACGGGACTATATGACGCCAGGGCCCTGGCGTCCGGACGGGACGGTTGGGAACACTGTGCAAAAGGGAAAAGAAGAGAGAGAGCATCGGTCAATGCAACGGTCAGCTCCCGGAAGTGAAGGTATTCAATGTTGGTGGCTTCGAGTCGGGAGCTTTACCAGTTTCACGTTAAACTAACGATTAGCCGGACGATAAAATTTAGCGAGTGCGGTTGATGGTGGACTCAAATGTGGACCCTGCACTCTACAGATCGCTGAACGGATATCGTTCTCCTTCACTTGGTTTCCTATTTTTTTCATTCTTTTTTTCGGGTGAGCCCCCTCGTATGCTCTGCTCCTCTCGGGATTGTACATTCTGACAGACCCTAGGGCAAAACCTCGTGGGATTGCCGGATTCAAATCCCACCTGATTCTTCGACCGAAATGTTTAATAATTCTGGATGCAATCGCAATTGTCCTAGTTTTTGACTTCCGCTGGTCCCTTCCTAATTCTGCATAGACTGCCATAGAACAAAGCTACCCATTCCAGACTTAGTCCAACCTCCTCCACCGGCCTCCCTGGTATTACGATAGCTTAAGGGGAAACATAATAATTTCCTGAAATAGGAGAAAAAAGGAGAAAATTAAAAAGAAAATGGAGAAGCATACAGCTGGAGGGGTGGGCAAGAACGGATAAGGGAAAGAAAGCGTGTCGTGCAAATACGCTTTGCGCTGTTCACAGAGGGAGAGCAGGCTCAAGGTGGGCTAGGGTTGAGCCATTCTTGGCATGCCACTCCAACACAGTTCTCATTAACTTTCAATTTTCTCACTCCAGCACCTCGCAATCACGAACCTTTCCCCACAAGCATCGCTAAAACATCGCAGTACTTAGCTGCTTGAAGTCAGCTGGAATTCAGCGCCTCGATCGCCAATGTGATAATGGGAGTCTAACACATTCCTTTGGGTCATCTCGGCAAACCTCGTGGTGAAGTATCTTCTGCAACTAATGAATTGAAGAGTCAGTCTTATAACATCCCTAGATCAGGAGCTCCAAGCATCAGTTCCAGAACTGTTTCCCCAATACTCTCATGCGCTAATAATCGTAGTTTATCGCGGTGCTCCTCAAGCGAACAATTCCCACTTAGGTGCAACAAGCCGAAACAACCGATTTCAACGCTCAAACTCTGATTTCGCCTGTCCCGAAGTGGCCACAAGGGACGTTGGAGTCTACTATGTTATCACTGGGCCAATTTGGCTATCCCGGGGCGTGATGCAGTGATGGTCCATACCTCGTGAAAAATACCGACTCCACGAATCATACGTTATCACTCACTTCTCACCACCAAAGACAATATATATCTTTAGCATAGGATGACCGGCAGAATTATCATTTTTACCACTTCACTGAAGGTTTCCCATCCATTTTCTTGTGTCTTCCTTTCCCTTCCTGGTCAATTTCCCTCTCAGTTACGATGGTGGATCTTGGAAATTGCTTGCTGTGACCGGATGGGTTAGGGTTTATCCTGGTGGTGAGCCACTCGGGTACCAATGGCAGAGCGATGCGCTATGCTTTCAGGATTTCCCCTGATTCTTCTCCAGGAGTGGATAGTCGGAGGGAGAATGGACTCCGGACTAGCAACAACCCTCCAAAACACGACTCCCACTCCATCTGAAGCTTTCTCTAGCATATCCATTATTTCAAATCTCCACCGCATAATATCAAGGGGGGCAGCTATGTATTACAACCTTCTACTCCCAAACGCGAAAGATAATTAAGATAATTGCAGCCCCCTCCCCGACTAGTCAGGTTCCTGCCAACAGAAGCACCCAGTCGGATGGAAGCGAGTTACCCACTCCCCTACCAATCAAGCCATCATACCAGAACCCGGACCATCCATCCATCTATCAATGATAGACAACAAGCAGTCGTGTTCCGCCCGCCAGTTCCTGGCAAAGGAATTCTAACCTTTACCCGCCACATCATCCTAGAGCCTAGTTCCATTCGATTCCTGTCTGCCCACAGGGATGTACCCCACTCGTAAAGTGCAGTAAAGCACCCACTCTTCCTCCCACTCTCATGGTCCGCTTTCGGTGCGCAGTGTCGTAAGTGTTGGTTTCTCTCCAACTTACTGGGATCTTGAAAAGGTGGGGAGGTGGGTAAATGGACTTAACATACCTGATTGCTACCAGTCAAATAGCATTACGGCTCCATGCGATCAAAAAACCCGACAAAAGGAATCAACTATTTCTTTCTTTTTTTTTAAAAAAAAATCGGTTATATCCACCATGACCGCTGCACCTAGCGGGGAAAAACAAATATTGATTCAATAAAATACAATAACCATCTTGATCTAGATAGTCGGGAATACTACGGATAATCAATGTTAAGGCGGAAAAAAAGAGTAATCAAAAGTTGCGGTGGTGAGATATAACTCGATTGAAAATTTGTAGCCCGGTGCACGGTGTGGATGTCAATGAACTACACAGCATCGGGTACTGTACCCACTATCCAGTATCATGACATATCACTCGAGTATGTTTTGTCCGCTGGTGTGTGTGGGGGCTTTTGTTTCTCACTTTATTGGTTGTCCTGAATCATTGTTCGGTATCCTGAGGTGTAGTCGGGAGGGTACCGGGGGCATTTGGATTGCTCGATCTGTATATCGCCTACGGTTGCATCGCGGTTTTCTTGCTTGACTCTGGTGAGTGTTTGATCGTTGGTTTCGCCTTAGATGCCAGTGGGCTGGATTGTGGTGGGTTTGTTATCTGGAGGTTTTCCTGCTTGCCGTACCCGCCCTACACCAGTGGGGGGGTGAGTGGGTATTCTGAAATTGTTTTATACCGACCGCAGGGCGTATCGGTGGTAGTGAGGTTATCTGCTTGACCTAATTGGCTGCATTGAGGGCGGTAGGGAGGGAGGTTTGCCGTGAATCCTTCTTTCTTTTTTTTCTTCTTTCTTTCTCTCTTGTGTCGGGGGGTTAATGTACTGCGATCTGTAGCGTGTTTAGGAGTCATAGTGCTCCTAGTCTTCGCGAGGATGTTTAGTGTTTTCAGAGTATTTAGGTGTTGCTGTATTCTCTGCGCTGGTTCGTTCGTTCGTGTGGGGGATCGTGTGCCACTGCGGGAGCTCGAGAACTCAAATAAGCGGACCTTGCAGTATGAAGCTGGGGTCACCTGTCCTGGTAAGGTTTTGTGTATTTATTTTCACCTTTTTTTGAGGTCCCTAAGGCAGTTCTTTGGAGTTTTTCTTTCTTAGACACTTTTCGGGGGGAGGAGGAAGGAACTTTCAACTATAATACCAGACGCTGTTTCATTCACCGGTACTGATATCCAAGCTTCTCCCGCACGGGTGTGCCCTAAGGTTATCCTGAAAATACACTGGGGAGGCTGGTTCCCTATTCAATGGGTATTTCTCTGGTATGGACCTGGGTGATCCGACAGCCAGGGATTCTAGAAGCCCTTATTGGAAATGGGAGAATGGATATAGCGTGGAAATCGCTAAAACAAGCCTCAAGCTTTGATGCCTCCAATTTCTAGCCGCTCTGTCCCCGTTTCTCCGTAGCCCTGTTTCCGGCTGCGCATGAGGTGGGTTTCGCACGGTTGGTGGTCTGTGAAGGAAGGGGGTCCGCGGGAGAGGAAAAATTCCCTTCCACGAAGTCTTTTCCCCGGGCGCTGGATTACATTACATTTGGGTGTTTTCTGGATGGTGTGGTTGTGTTAGTGGCAAACCCTTTCCACGGTAGGGTATCGAAACGCTGGGCAGGCGAGCAGTTTGTTCGTGGACTTTCCGGTAGTTCGTCGTATCCGGCTGAACGCGCGAGTTGGTTTTTATTATAGTACCATTTTTGACGGTGCAGTTTGAGTGCGGTGCCTGAAGGATATGGTTCTGTGTCACTGGGTGTGGTGTCTTACTTGGTGGCTGGACTTCATACATTCTCGAACACTTTGAGCTGACAAGATATCAGCGGGAGCTCAGTCTCAACAACCGAACCGGGTGGACGGGAGCCGGGGGGGCCTTCTGTTGTTTTTCTCCAACTGACAGATCAGAGCTGCGTCTCTTCCGCTTGCATGATAGCTCATCGCGAGAAGCATAGCTCCGATAAACAGATCTAGCTATTTCATGTCCTCTAGGTGCACTGTTCTAGCTGGAAATAAAACGCTATCACCAGCCTTGACCCTGGATTGGCCTCCACGCCTCATCTTGTCTCAAACTATTGTCGTCTCCTCATCACGTGTGAGAACACATAGGAGAAGTAAAATGGGCGAATTCCTCTGTCGGGCCTCCCCGGCGATGTATACCGCATTGCCACCGACTATGCATGATGGAAAAATCTTCATCGTTGGCTGCTAGTCGTCGCTGCAGTCCTCGATTACCTCATATACCGATGAGCTACTCTCTCCTCTCGATCGGTATTCGCAACGGGGAGCCGTCTGCCATGAGGCTAGCGCAAGGACCTGGGTCTTCTGCTAACCGCTGACCAACGCTCGTGAGGGTTTTGCTCGGATGCATAGCAGGAGGTTGGGGAGGACGACATGCCCGATTATCGATTCTTTCAATCGCTTGGGACGTGGATGCGCAGGGATTTGTGGGGGGATTAGCTGCGCTTTGTGCTAACGTGTGGGGGGTCTAGGAGAGGTTTGTTGGTTGCTCGGAGTGTATGCTTCAGCATTCCCAAGAGTTGTTTTTTCGAGCGAGTGATGTACTATATGATCACAGGTCTGAAGGGGTGTTTCCCTGTCGGTATCTTTGCTATAATGAGAAGCAACATGGCGCGCTCTTAATTCGACTTGGGCCGTGTCCTCCGCACCCCCCCACGGGCTCCCGTCGCCACATATAGTCTTCGGCAGTGAGAAATACATGCGAACTGGAACGTCTACCCACCGCCTACCAACGTAAACTACCCAAAATTCAAATCTCTCTATCTGTCAAAAAATATACAATGTCTACTCGGTCTTTAGAAATATGGGAACATTACTTGTAGACCGCACGAGCTGTCATCGAGGCGTGACATGGCTTTGCTTGTTACGGGCACCAGTTCATCTCTTAAGGCCCTGTTTGGCAACGACCGCTCCGTTCCGTTCGCCCGTAGAAACACCCGTTCACCTTCCATTTCCAAACTAAAGAGCGAAAGTGGCGTTTGGCAATGTCAAACAGTGGCAATGGTTCCATTTCGAAATGGTTGACACCGACCATTTCAAAACGGATCACCTTGGCAGTTCACAGAATTTATGGAAAAGCATATTTATGTATATTAAATTATAAAATATCGTAACATCTCTTTAGAACCAGCTTCCAACCCGAACGGTGCTATGGCTACCAATACTGACGGCGCCATACTCCATGCTACCATTATTCAAAGGCAATTACAAGTTGCAATCGGCCCAGCAGTATATAGTTCTTTCTTTCTGCCAAAGCAGCCAGTGGAGTCCTCTCCACTATAGTCCCAGGCGGATAACAGAGGTCTATTTATTTATTCAGTAGTTAGTAGCAGAGAAGCATTGATACTTAATAAATCAATGGTGACAACCTACCCTACTTCAGGCATTGTATCGCGATTTCATGACAAAACCAAGATAAAAATCTCATTTGAACATACCAGCACCAGGCGGTTCTCCTCACTTAATACGAAGGAAGAAAGTGATGCCACTTAGGTGGCACAAGTACCAGTACCCTCTAACCTTATCGCTGAACCTTGATTAAATTTATCCACGGATAATATATACTGGTGCTGGCGTTTCGAATCGGGACAGCGGAGACGAGATGAGTGATACTTCATGATTCCGCCTTCTCCTTTTGAGAAGTATCTCTTGTAAATATCATGGGCTAGGAGCTATAAAGTAGGTTAGTAAGGGGATCTAGTGACCGATATGTATTCTGGTTAAAC
>NW_003298810.1:170044-271603 GCF_000151645.1 Tuber melanosporum | reverse complement strand
GGACTATGTTGTCAAGTAACATAGGTTGTGCGACTAGGGCCCAGTCGCTCGGCACACCCTAACAAATGATCAATCTACTTTGATTATTGTCAACACTTTGTTTCACGATTACAACAACTCTCACGTCCCCTTCCCATCAGCACAGCTGTCCGCCCGGCTAGAGAATCGCCTCGCTCACTTCGCTCACTCAGCTTACCCGCAGTTTTCCCTTTATTGCTGCAGCAGAGAGTTACAATAATCTTAAGGAGAGAGTGGAGACTGGTTGCAGTTTTCTTGTCGAAAGTTTCCTGCAGTTTTGCGAAAGCAGTAGCTGCATTGGAGGCAGTGGAGATTAGTGGCATTAGACCAAAGTTAATGTTGAGAAGTATGAAACCTTTCGAGTGCTGGGATAGGTGGACCCGAGAGGCTTCACCAGTGGCATCAGTACCATTACCCTTCAGAGGTTTACCTGTCATGACATCCCATATACTCATAATATCATAGAACGTCTTTGCAATTAACCCCCATGTGTGATAGTTTGTTACTCCACACAACTTCTCAATTTGCGAGATAGTGAGGGACTTGGAGTCTTCCAATATCATAGCTGGAAGCTTGTTTGGTATGTGGGAAGTGGAGAAGATTGTCTTCATACAAGATGCCGATGGTTCAGAGTACAGAACCTGAGCTCATAACCTATTTATTTAAGATGAAGTAAAAAAGGATTGATTTAAGAATGAGCAGAGACTTGTTCTATGAACATGACAAGACTGGTTCAATGTTCCAGCTACGAGCCAGGACAGATCGTATATATAAGAAAATACACGATTGCCAAGCCCACATAGGTAGCTGCTAAATTGACTGCTAACTCAATCAATTTTACAACATCTCTTACAACATTTCTAACACCTATGAGGACACTTCACCCATACTGTGACGATAGAGTTCCATCTAGTGGTTTCAACAAAGCTGTTCGCCTTGGACTCAGCTCCAATAGTAGACACCTTACAGATCTGAGATGCCGCATACTTGGCTCTGCAAGGTGGCATCTGATTTTCACTCTTAACCGAAAGAGATACTCTGCGATCAGGTGAGTGGTATCTTACAACCCGCGGGGGCTCCGGTAGCCATGACACTCTGCCTGCCAACACGCCCTCTGTCTTCCCAGACTGCATACAATGAGGCCCACATATCGGCTTCCATGCGGTTAAATCCCCCCAACTGTGGCGCATCGAACACGAGTCTATTTCACCAAAGGCCCGCATGAACCTGGCTTGTATTAGTCATCCTGTGCTATGGTCGCACGGTATTTTCCGGTGGAAGTCGATCCTGCCCATAGAGAACCCACCAGTGTGTAAGATATAGGCATCTCCGTCACTCAATTTACTAAATACCACAATTGCAGCACAAAACGCAAGATTGGGATCATAGGGAATCACTCGCTATATATGGATGAACAATTTTCGGAAAAAGACTACTCTGCGGTGTCATGACTCTGTCCCCACTCACCCGTTACGCCCATCTTGGTGGACGGGAGATGGTCCACGGTAGGTGCGGAGGGCAAAGGAGTTCCCTTTCAATGACTACGCAATTACCTGATTGAGCCGGGGGAGCATGTTTCTCCTCACTGAGGTACCTCTTGGATTAATTTAACACATCTCAGGTGCCAGTGATGATGGTGCTGCTCTTTTCAGGAAAACTGCATCATGAGAGAGCGATTCCAAAGCGGCAACCTGCCCCGGTGTGAGCTCAGCAGGACAGTGGGAAAACGGCTTTTCAAAAACAAAGTCGCCAGCTTCCGGCCAAGTTCATGGCCTGGTATCAAGTGATCACAAGTGTTTCAGTGCTGAGAAATACTATATTATTCGTCTGAACTGATTTTTTATAACATAGTCATAATATATTCAGCTAAAGTGTCCATAGGTGGGCAGCATAAGTGTTGGCCGGGTATGGACATAGAAGTGGTGGATCGGGATATAGGATATATTTGTCTTTGGCAAAATGTGTAGCACCCAGGATCATGTCATTCCTATTCTCTTACGCAATATAAATTTGTAGCAACTAACCAACGGAGTGACTAAAACTGGAACTACTGGAGACGGTTTATAGATATACAGGGATTTCCGGGATGTTAGGTGGCTTTGATTTGGGTTGCGCCGGATTCAACAAAGCTGCAGCAGGAGATTTCGATAGGACTCATATCGGCTATTCAAAAGTGTAGCTGGGGTAGGTCGACTGCCAACCCTGGGTCCGGACTGGTAGACAGCTTGAGGTTGTTGGGCTAAAGGGAGTGTTGGACTGAGAAATCGCCCAAAAAGTTATATCGCTCACTAAATACCACAATCACGTTCGGACATATTGTAATGGCGGCCAAACCATATCAATTCTGACAACGATACAAAAAAACTAGCCAACACACCCAAATCCCTGGTCTCTATCCAGAGGCACTAAAGATAGCCTGCACGTACCCTAACGTTGAAGATACACTGCCAACATGTGCGCAAATGTAGGCATGCGCCCTCTCGGTAAGTGCCAAAAGTGCATCCATCCACTACCACCAGCAGCGGAAAGATCCCATATTGTCGTTCCACCGCCCGAGCCTTCCGTACCCGGGGTATCCAAAAGTGACGGAGAACACACCGGTGCATCCTGCGCCCGTGTAGATTCGGCAGGTGGTACCTGGAGAAAGAATATCAGTGGCGTTCATCACGTCCATTCTTGGATCAGGATAAAATACCAAGGTCGGGACGGAACGAGCTAACGTTTGACCTCCAGTAACTATTCCAGTTGTAGCAGCCACCCTTTGCTCGAAGACAGACGTGAACCTTTGCCCCGAGGAAGTCACTAGAGAATGTCGTAAGCTATGAAAGTAATTCAGAGTAGAGAGCTAGTCATCATGTACCTATGGATGGTTGCTAAAAGACACCCAGGGGTTCTCTTTTCAAAATTCTCCTATGATACAAGTTGGTCACTTCTCTTCAAAGAGGGCTGTCAGAAGATAGCTCAGGACTCACCAGATATCTTGCTTCGAGGCCTGTAGCTGCAACGGGAACATCGTTTTGTCCGGGTGTCAGGACGGTACCCTGGGGGAGGGACTGGGTTTCAACGCCTGACTCGAATGAGGCAACCGAGTCCAGAACAGTGACTGCGTCGTTCGCGCTGTCTAGCCCATTGGAATCTCGGGCCTCAAGACCAGCCGGAGAAGCAACGACACTGGTAGTGAGGAATGCCACCAACAAGGAAGTGAGGAAGATCTTAGCCTGCATCCTGAGTAAAAATTGTTTAGAGGTTGGAATAAATGAAACGGGGTACAAAAGTGGTTGACGGATTGTGCAAAGAGCTAAAGGTGGTGAATGACGAGATGTACGAGGCAGACGGAGGGTTTTATAACTGAAATATGAGCCTCAAGTTGCTAGAACTTGATATCGCCGGTTTGAATATAACTCTTTGTTTCGTTTTATGGGAAACCCATTGCGCCAATTGTGAAGCCTCTCCGTAGTTTTCTTGACCCTCCCGGTAGTCCCCGTCAAGTAATCAGACCGAATTAGTCTACACATGCCTCCAACACCCATTGAGGGCCGGAACAAGTTCATAACAGACAGTCAGTAACCGTGTAAAGCTACCTTTGTGCATTTTGCCATTCCATAGCATCCTAAATTCAAATTTTAGGATGACCGGCGGGGAGACGCCATGATAATCTGCCCATGACTGGAAATGTTGCTTTGCTTGCGCAGGAAGGTAAATTGGATGAATTGGTCCCTATACGGGGATAGGCGTCCCCCGCAAGCAGTGTCATCTATCAAACCGAGGCAGCTTTTGCCGTCTTTGGTGTTTTTTTCCTTTCACGAATCCAAACTTCTGCTCAAATTGACAGCGGGAGGTCGCGTAAAACTCACGCCGTTGCATATAACAGTAGTCTGCAAATACCCGGTTAATACTGTTTTCTCTTCGAGTACCACAGGCGTAGCAATGCCGGAGGCGAGCGATAGCCGTCCATCTGAGGCAAAATTTCGATTTTCGCCGATCCACCGAAGCCTATAGCTCGAGTCTGCAGAATTTGAACAAGCCATTGAAGGAAAGGTAGATAAACAACCAGTCGGCAAGCCACCCGATGAACGGTATTCTACGAGGTTAATTACATACTCCTATACAATAGAAATATGCCAAGAGGGTCAAAATCCGCCATTTGGATTCAGGAGTGCCAACTACGGTAGTCTCTGCCTGAGGTGAGTCAAATAAATGGAGACATACAGAGCTGCTTGCCATAAGAGGCGATTGCAACGCCCCAGGAATACCCCGCGCATTTGAGCGCGTATATATACGGTATTCCCGTGAATACCCACCGAAATGGTTATAAAGTTAAGGCTGGCGCACATCTGGGCCCACAAGTAAAGCGTCTTTTCCCTTTCGAGTCTTCCTGATCCCGACGTTGTCACTAGTTCGTGCAGTGAGGTTGGCTACTATGAATAGGGCTCCAAGACACTTGTGATCCGATTAGCCCCAGTACATTTAAGATCTTCGAAACACGAAGTAACGCCTCCCCCTTGAGAGCAGATCTCAATTTCTAAACTCCATTAATTAAAGAGGAGTATACCGGGAGTTTAGCATTATCAATTTTTTTAACCCCTATTACTGGTCCCAAATACCGGTGGCAAGGCATGGAGATGCCCCACTTTCTTGCTATCCAAATCTCCTACAATCCAGAGTCGGTCATGGAGGGAATTTTGACCACTCCTTGGGAACTCAGACCATCAGCTTTCGTGGAACATTGTTATGACCTGATAATTAACCATGCGAGCCTTTGGGTTAAACGCCCTTTCATAAAATATTTACCTAACTCTTCCTATCCCCCCGCTAGCGGGTAGGTGCGTCTTGAAACCTAGTGCCCTGTATCCACAATTCGGGATGTTTCTTGTTACCCACCTCATGCCGAGACCTAAGCTGCATGGTGCTTTTCACGAGTTTATAACACACGGTATGCACCACAATCCATAGGCCGTGTATCTGCACTATGTAGTACCACAAGTTCTCGGATATAAGAGAAATGTTCCCTGTCGTTTAAATCCCCCTACTGCTATCGGGGGAGGCGAATAATCATCCTCTGAGCAGTCGGGTGAGGCGATAAAAAAGAAGGAAAACACGAAGCCTTGCCAATTACGACGTCCTAGCAGATTCCCGTTATTTATGAGTGCTCACGCGACTAGCAGCGATTGCGGAAATCGAAGCCGAGATGGGGGTTTCTAGGGGGATGGTTGGTGTGGGATAATATCTGTGGGATGATGGACGGTTGCTTGTAGGATTAGGACTTTGGTTGAAGAAAGGAGTGCAAGAGAGCCCAGTATTAGGTGCAAATTAAACAATTAAACCTGCTTCGCTATTACTGGAGAGATGTACAAACCCGCAGTATATTTCCGCTCTGCGATGGCCAACCCCATCCAGGAGCCCTCCATGCCACAATTTGGCTTGGCAATACTACAGGATCACTCCCTAAATAGGTAGGCCTGGCTTTGCACGCCGCTGCCTAATAAACACTCTCTTGGCTAAAATCCTAATCTCTATTATAAAAGAAGTCCTCGTCCTGATAGCAGTGGCATTCCCGACTCTTGTGGTAAAATAAAAATGCTGTAGGAGGCCTGTAAGCCCAGATATAGCAAAAACGTGCCATGTTAAAATATCCTATCCGCAACAAAAATGCTGCAAAAATTAGAAAAACGCAATTCTCCCAGTTGTCCAAACACAGCCAGGGCTTATAGCACACCGATTTATAGTAGTTAATCAGGTCCGTCATGTCCGTCCTCGTATGCTTTAATCCCAGCCCAACTAGACTGCACAAGCTTTCTTCGAAAGATGTCTAGGGGAAAGCAATGTCAACCCGGACCAGCAGCCCACAATCACTGTTTACCACAGCATACCGAGAGTTACCGCGTGCGACCCGACCTGAGACGGAAAGTCTAGGCGACTCAATAGCCAACTTCGCTGTCACCTGCGGTATTAAAGCATGAGCAACATTGAGATGGTAAGACCAATACTGGTAAAGATAATTAATGAGTCTCCGGTAGGGAGAAATTATATTAAACTGGGATAGGTGCGACACGGAATAGTCTATATAAAAAATTAATATGCTCGCGTCAGGCTTGCGCTTTCCCGGTGCGGCGTTTGTTTTTGTGTTACGGCAAAGCTTCAAACAACTGCACCGACCATAGACGAAATTTTGCTTCAGCTGATGATGTGTGGGAAGCACAGTAAAGGGTGAGCATCACGGCCCCGCTGGAAGACATAAAGCAGCCAAAAATACAACAGACTAACGGGTGAGTCGCCCGGAGCGCCATTCCACCCCCCTCGATTATTTGTGGTGTTGCGATGGTTGCTGGTGCGTGATGGAATTGAGACTCGCCGTGACAGTAGCGACGAAACGGATTTGTAAAGAATATGGAACTGTTGGATCCACCCGCGGGTTGTGGGGTCGATCTGTCGAACTCCCGGTGGTGTTTGGTGTGTCATTTGGTGCCAACGGTTCGACAGACTATTTTCCAACCCCTAGTAGACAATTCAAGACTTCCACATCAGAGTATCCTGTAAGATCCCACGTTTCTGAAGGTTGTTATGAAAATATAATATTGTTGAAATTTGTGATTCGGTTCATATGTATATTTCACTTGATAATAACGTGTATTTTCATACTTGGTTTATGTTTCGGTTAATCCTATACACAGTGAACATTACTACAGCTAGGATATTTATCTTGTATATTTCATTAATATTTCATGATAGCAATCAGAGATTACATATATGTTGTCTTTTTGGTGTTCGGAATATTTCGGTTACTTTTGCATATTTTATGTATTCTTCTTGGTCATCAGATTTATAATATTTCTGCATACCTTTCACACCACTACCCATCCACATATGTTTATTTAGATTTCTTTGGAATGTTTCTCAGGGTAAAATATGGTCACACTTATGCTCTTCCTCTGTTTTCCGTATTTTTCTCCTAGTTACATGGAGTTATACATACCTGTATATATACTGAGTTACTGCCCACCTCGCTTAGGAGAATTAAGAACAACAACTATCAATCTGCCTTCATACTTTTACCTCCTCCTTGCTTAATGTGCCCATAGTATGAACTTCATACTGTGCACTATTTGTGTACAGAGTTATTAAGATCATACCGCTATAAAATTTAACAAATATTACATAGTAACTTTTTAATTTAAAAACATCCCATTAGCCCTAATCCCATGTCCATCAGTTGCGACTACTTGTGCGGTTGGATTGAGGTCGCGTACTCAGGACTGCTACCGATCACTAGAACAATGAGAATTTGTATGATGCCGGATGTCAAATACCGAATTCAGCCCTAACATGAATTTAATATATCGCGCGCACATGAGGTTTTCACAATCCTTCCTCGCCAGTGATTTAAAAAGTCCAGATTCGAGATCTTACCCATAGCGCCTTACAGTGAAGAGGAGGGTAAACGATTTTACAGTTATACTAGTGCTTTATTGAATCGATTTTCGCCTAACTGAGCGAGCATAGTGAAAGAATGAGGAGAACCGCTATCATCATTGGATATTTCACTCCAAGAACCAGAGCTGAATGATATTTAGAAATAAATCCGATTTATATCTCGTATCATATATCAGCAGTTTGTGGTTGTGGTGAAAGTATAGTGGGGTTCAAGAGTGAGGGGGAGGGGTTGTGAAGTCGAATGTGACTAGTGTTACGTAGATAAATTATGGTATCCCTTGGGTAGTCTGAGACAGTCAATAATCGTCATAGGGCACTAAGCTAAGAGGGAAAGCTTGGTGCTTTGATATCAGGCAAGTAATATCAAATCATCACGAGAGTACTATGTCAAATACCATAACTAGATGTTGATAGATTGACAACAAATAGAATTAAAGAAAAACTTGGAAATAGAAAGCCTAATGTACTGCTTGTGATAGCATTCTTTACAAAGAGAAAAGCTACAGCTAGGCCCAAGATATCCATACCAAGAAAAAGGGGTAATTTCATTCCTACACTGGATACTGCGCAGCATAAATCGAGATTGTATAGATCCAACAAGTGAGTTTCGAATGCCGATAAATTAGTGGCCGACCAGGGTACCAGTAGGAGGAGGAAGCTTAGTCTTTTGCTGCTGCATACAATAGTGAGGTGAACTGATATTTGGTGTGTAAAATGCCTTTCTAGGTCGTCGAGAAACATGACTGTAAGAGTATTTGGTAACTAGTAATTCAGCAAGTGTGAGACTAAAGGCACCAGAGGATCCATAATACTCATAAAGAGGAGGCAGTTGTCTGGCAAAGAGAAAGGATTTAATAACTGTGATATCGATTAGCCAATGATAAATTGGAGGCCACTTTTGCAGATGTTTCAGCTGGGTAAGGTAATAACTCTGGAACTGGTCTACCATATCAACTCTGACTCACTATTAGTTGTAATCATTTGTAATTATTAGAATAGGAATTTTAGCTCACCTTCTGGAGATCAAATACTCACTGAATAGCTAGTCTATAACTGATACTAAGGCGTGGTCTCTTGAACTTGGAGGTGACATGATCTTTAAGACAATTGATTGTGGAGAGAAAGTATAGGGATATGACTATCCCTCTTTAAATAGTTAGTTCTTGGCAATGGGGAAAGATAATTCTCTTCTTCTTCTTCTTCTCTTTGTCTTACGATAGTGCTAGGCCTCTGCCTCTGTTACCGATAGTACAAGACCTTTGTCTTCTATCAGAAACACCTATCGTAAGCTTTCTCTAACTCTTCTCTCGTGCTGTCATGAACGTGGCTTAGCATAAAAAAGGTTTTTACGTGACACATGGTTATGAGTAACAGGTATGTTATTGCTTTGCACATGTGACCTATTCGGGTTATATGATTTGTTATGTGTGGGATTTGTGATGCTTTTGCACATGGCTCAAGTATGAGTCATGGGACGTATGCCTGACGAGTATGTCTTGCAAGTGTGCCTTGCAGGTAAGCCTTGAGCATATGATTTATGTTTCGCACATGACCTCATTAAGAGGTCATGGGTTTCACGCATATGACTCAGTCGAGTCATATGACTTGTTTATTGCGTTATGATTGGTTTATGAGTTTTGTACATGACCTTGCTATGAGGTCATGGGTTTTGAGCATGTGATCACTTTGGTCACATGATTACTTTGTTATGATTTGGTTTCGCACATGTGACCACTTTAGGTCACATGACTAAGGGCGGGAAGAATACTATACAAGGAGGCTGATGCGACCGAGGAAGATTGGTTCTTCACACTTTGTTCTAACTACCTTTCCTACTTAGTACTTTAATAAACATAAAACATATTTACGATCTTTATCTTTATTGCAATGTTATTGTTACGCCAAGGATAGCTATTAATGAAGAAGCATTAGAGAAAGCTCAGGATATGCATTCTGGATAGAAGACAAAGGTCTTGTACGATTGGTAACATAGGTAGAGGCCAAGTGGTATTGTAAGACGAAGAAAGGATAAGAGAGAGAAGAGAAGTATTGTTCCCCGTCGCTAAGAACTAACTATCTAGAGAGGGATAGTTACAAAGAGAAGTATCATTCCCCGTCGCCAAGAACTAACTATCCAGAGAGGGATTGTTACATTACAAAGCGTTACCTAAGTGTGACACCAAACGATACAAGACGGCATCCTTCAATCCCGACAGGGAAGGGGATATTGACATTGACGATCAAAACCTTAACCTAAGAGGATTGAGCACTGCCTTAAATCACATCTCAGCAGATCTCTCGAGAGCAGCAAGCCCAGTAACCCCAGAGAAAGGATTACCAGTCGATAGCTCTATTGCAGGAACTCCACGACCCGAGAGAATGTCGGGATCCGCAGTACCTGGGCCACTGGCCCCAGCTGCTCTGGCACCAGGAACTAGCATACTTGGAATGACTGAAAATTAGTTGCAGGGATTTCTCGCAGCCACACGAAATACAGGACAAGGAAATGTCCAAAGACCAAAAGCAAAGGAGCCCGACACATATGAAGGAACTGAAGACAAGCTACGAATATTCTTAGTACAATGCGAAGGATATTTTGCGGTTGAGGAATATGGAGATCAACATGTTGAGATCAAGATTCCATATATGGAATCTCTGCTCAGAGGACTGGTGGGACAATGGGTCATGCCTTTCCAAGATGGAATGAAGCAGAGGAAATAGGTCACATACGAAGAGTTCAAGACGACGCTCTTCGAACAATTCAGAGATCCCAATGCTAAAGAAACAGCAAGATGAAAGCTAGAAAAACTTTAACAAGGAAAACAAACATTTTCTGCTTACTGGAATGAATGCCGACAACTGGAATATGAGGCCACGTTTGATGATGCTACTTTCTATATCATCCTCCTGAGAAAAGGCAGCGAGAGACTCCGTGAGGCACGTGGAATCTCCGACCTGTGTTATACGACAGTCGAACGATTTGCAACATGGGCAATCGATAAAGAAGGTAAATTAAACGTAATTCGAAGCAACTCGGAAAGCACTATAGCGCACAGTGTAGTCCAATCATCCAGCAATGTGGACGGGACATTAAAACCACAAGCACATAGAGGAGAAAGTAGAGCATTACCACTAGGCGAGCCATGGAGTTAGACAAATCAAGAGCAGGACCTGCTCTGAACCTGTCTGAGGAAGAATAGGTCAGAAGAATGAACTGGAAACTCAGCCTAAGGTGTGGAAAGGTAGGACATCAGATATGAGAATGCACTAGCCAACCTGACAGCAGATACAAAGGAAACAGAGCTGCTGGAAATAATCGTTTCCAAAATGCTAAAAGGAGCAACATCCGTGAAATGATAGCAGAAGATTCACCAGCGGAAAACGACGAGGGTCCCCAGTAAACAGTGGTCTGGGAGACCAATGATGTAGACCTAGAAAACCCATCAAGTTAGCGAACTACTATACGGCACTACACATGCAAAGAGGAGAAGAAGATGGAGATCATGTGATGATCAAAAGGAAGATATACAATGAAGAAAACAAAGAAACAACAATATATGCAATACGCGACTCTGGAGCCACCAAAGACTTCATCGACAAAGAAATATGCGACAAATACGGCCTCCACACCAAACAAGTGAAGACAGCGAGACAAGTCTACTTAGCAGATGGAAAATCAAGCGCTATGGGTCCTATAACTGACACGGTAACAGTACCTATAGACATTGACAGCCATAGGGAAATGGCAATGTTGCAAGTAGCAGATTCAAAAAACCATGAGATAGTCCTAGGGATGCCATGGTTATGAAAGCATAATCCAACGATCGATTGGAATGAGAACAAGATGAGCTTTACAAGTGAACTATGTGCGACACGATGTCTGAACAGTTCGCCTGTGGTCTACTCAACACTGATATGAGAAGCGGAAGAAGAAACTTTGCATGCAAAGTTCGACTAGATGCGGCAAGATAAGAGAGTCCGGAGACAAAGGCTGGACCAAGAGACAAGAGTGCCTACCAAGTGTTCCAAAGGGGCAGCAGGACATGACCTATATGCCAGCGAAGGAATTGAGATACCTGCCAATGGGCAGGCAACGATAGTGACAGGAATAGCCATTGGACTCCCAGAAGGCATGTATGGACGAATAGCACCCCGCAGTGGTCTAGCAGTCAAACATCGGCTCATGACCATGGCAGTGGTGATCGATGTCGACTATACAGGTGAAATGAAAGTGGTCGTGGCCAACCTAGCTCAAGAGGACTACCAAGTCCAGAAAGGCGATCGAATCGCACAGTTGATAATCGAAAACATCAACCAAGAGGATCTGCATGTAGTAGATCAACTAGAAGAAACCACAAGAGCAAACAAGGGATTTGGAAGTAGGGACCAAAACCAGCTCGATACAAGAAAAAGAATTAAGATCAAAGAGATAACAGCACAAGCCTTTGCAGGGTACTATCGAAGAGGAGATACAACAGCAAGTCTCAAATGGACATACGAAGATGCAAAAGCAGTTCTAGCAAAAGTCTATATCAGCACAGAGCTAGCAATCCGGGACAAGAAATACCAAAGCAAAACGGAATGGAAAGAATTGGTTCCGAAAGAATATCACCAATTCACGAATCTATTCCAAGAAGAGGAAGCTACGGAGCTACCACCTCAACCACTAGTAATCGATCACCAAATTCAGCTAGACAAAGATGACAAAAAGGGAAAGATAAAGGAAATTCCCTAAAAGATGTTATACCCACTAGGGGAAGCTGAGCGTGAAGAACTTAGGAAGTACATCGAGCAAAACCTAAAGCGAGGATGGATCAGAGACTCCTTGGCGTCTGAAGGATCCCCAATACTATTCGTCAAAAAGAAAGACGGAAAGATGAGACTCTGCGTGGACTACAGAGCACTCCGTTAAAAAATGAAGAAAGACCGATAGCCACTACCATTCATTGGAGAAGCACTGGACAGACTGTTGTCAGCGAAATACTTCACAAAACTCGACATCAAGGATGCATACCACAATATATGCATCAAGGGAGGAGACGAATGGAAGACTACATTCGCATAAAGATATGGAAGTTTTGAATACTTGGTTATGCCCTTCGGGCTAACCAATGCACCAGCTTCATTCCAGAGATGGATCAACAAAGTGCTTAATAAATATGTTGACATATGTTGTATCATATACTTGGACGATGTACTCATATACTCCGAAAACATACAACAACACTAAAAAGATATCAGCAATATCATGGCCGCAATATAAGGATCAGCAATGAAGATCAAAGCAACAAAATGCGAATTCCATAAGGAAGAAACAGAATACCTCGGATTTATCATCAATCGAAGTGGGGTCAAGGTCGATCCTGTCAAAACACCAGCCATATGTGATTGGGCCAAATCAAACAACAAGACAGAGGTTCAATGCTTCATGGGATTCTGCAACTTTTATCGAAGGTTCATAGAGGGATTTAGCAGGCTTGCAAAACCACTCTATAATCTAACAAAGAAAGACAAGAAATGGGAATGGGGAGAGACCGAACAAAAAGGATAAGATGTAATACGAACGCATCAAATATCTGCACCCATACTGGTTCATTTCAACCCAAACCGAAGGACAATAATTGAAACGGATGCCTCAAAATATGTATGCTCAAGCATACTATTGCTACAATGCGATGATGAAAAGTGGTGGCCAGGGTCTTATCGATCGAAGACAATAACCCCCGCAGAGTGCAACTACAATGTTGCAAACCAAGAACTATTAGCGATAGTTCAAGCATTAAAAGAAGGGAGGAAATACGTTTTAAACAACGACCATCCAGTCCGAGTTCTAACCGACCATAAGAACCTGGTCCGGTTCATGACTATAAAAGAACTGAACGACCGCCAGATAAGATGGATGGAACACCTCGGTAAATACAACTTCAAAATTGAATACTGACTAGGCAAAGAAAGCGGAAAGCGAGATGCTCTTACAAGGATTGCAAGCGACAAACTATAAACGAAAGAAGACGAAAGAATCAAACAAAAAAGACGAGCCCTATTACTAAAAACCTAGTTCGAGGCAATGGAGGTTATCCAATTCACATCAATGGAGGAAAGAGGAATTGAGAACGCAAATGAGAAAGAAAAAACAATTCAGGCAATAAGAGAAGCCTTGGAGGAAAGAAAAAAGGAGATGAAAGGAATTGCGGTGGGTTTATGCCAATAGAAGGATGGAAATATGTGGTATGACGGAAAACAAAGGATCTCGGAAGAAGAGGGGATAAGGACAGATATCATACGACAACACCATGATATCTGAATGGCAGGACACGGGAGAACGGTTAAAACCACGGAATTCATCACGAGGTCATTCTATTGGCAAGGACTGCGCGAAGATGTCAAATGATATGTTAACAAGTGCGACATATGTCAAAGGACGAAAACGGCTATACACACACCATATAGATTACTAAAATCAAACGAAGTTCTCATACAACCATGGGAAACTATTACTGGGGATTTCATCACGGACCTACCGATATCTGAAAATTGCGATGGCATCCTGGTCGTAGTAGATTGTCTGACCAAAATGAGTCATTTCATTCCGGTTAGAAAAGACATCAACACAAGGGATTTTATACAAACATTCTTCAGTGAGGTCTTTCGACTTCACGGCCTCCCAAAGAATATCATTACCGATCGAGGAACACTATTCACATTGGGACTATTGAAGAAAGTAACAGGAGAAATGGGAACACAGAACAGAATGAGTACAGCGTTCCACCCACAAACGGATCGACAAAGGGAATGGGTAAATGCGATACATGAACAATATTTAAGTGCCTACGTCAATTATCAACAAGATGATTGGTACAAGCTGTTATCTATGGCAGAATTCGCATACAACAATGGAAAGCAAGAAACAATCCGCAGGACACCCTTCTTCGCAAATTACGGACAAAATCTACAAAGTCAGACCACATATTATACGATTAAAGATGTGATACCGGACAAAAGCGATGTGGGGAAACTACAAGAAACGTTACAATACGAAATGAGTCAAGCACAACAACCACAGAAGGAACAATACGATAAGCACTGAAGACCAGATCTGAAAATACAACCAGGAAATATGGTATTGCTAATACTACCCAATATCCATACAACGCGACCAACAAAGGAATTAGACTACTAGAGAATAGGACCATTCCGGATACTGGAAAAAGTGGGCAGTCGAGCTTATAAACTCGACCTCCCCGTCTCAATGCGAATACACAACACATTCCACATCTCACTCCTCGAATTACACAACGACAATAGGTTTCCTTCACAATCACTTATTCCTCCTGCTCTGATCCAACTCGACGGAGAATCACAATACGAGCTTGAAGAAATAGTCGATTCCCGCTTCTTCCACGGTCACCTCTAGTACCAAGTCAAGAGGACAGGATATTCTCCAGAACACGGTAAAACTTGGTACTTCACACACAACTTTGAAAACGCACAAGATACCATTTCAATCTTCCACCAGCGATACCCAGAAAAGGCCAGCCCAGGTGACGATCACGTTCAACCAAGACAAAGGCGAGGGAAAGGCTCCCACACTGTTGCAATAACATGAAGAGTGGGGCCATAGCCCCCGCCAAACCATACTCACCAACCCCGAATACTTATTCATAGGGCCAACCGACGAAGAACTTAAGGAGAGAGAACAACAAACACAGCATAACATGATGTCATGGACAGTATGCTACGATGACGGTTGCTAAATACACTTTGGTGACAAAGAAGACTCGTGATGGTTCACAAGGGAATGTCGAAAGCATGGCTCACGCCGGGACCACATTCTGAAGCATTAGCAACAATGCTTTAGAAATGGGTGTAGAATACACAGGGCACAAAATCTGTCTGCGGCATTCTACCAGCAGAAGGATGGAAGCAGGAAAGCGTTAGCAGAAGAGGATGCCAGAACAGCATAGGCCGCAAGGATACGGTCCAGGAAAGGAGGGGCCCAAAGCTCCTCCGCAGACACAGAACCAGACATCAGGAGCCTATGTAAGGCAGATCCAGGTACTACAAGATCAACTTAGTCAAGCCAAGGCTACAATTTCGGCAAACCACAAAATGATCGTGGAGCTAAGACAGCTGAATGATAATCAGCGGTACACGATTGAGATGGCGAATATGACACTAGAATCAGGAAAGGTCAGATGGAGGATGGCAGACCAAAGGTTCCACAAGCTGAGAAGGACTGTGCACGCGGCCGGATGGGAACTAGTGAAATTGGAAGAAAAAGCCTGATAGGACTCAGGCATAGGAGGAGGGGAGCTAACGTCATGAATGTGGCTTAGCATGAAAAAGGTTTTTACATGACACATAGTTATGAGCCACAGGTATGTTATTCTTTTCTGCATATGACCTATTTGGGTTATATGATTTGTTATGTGGGGAATTTGTGATGCTTTGGAACATGGCTCAAGTATGAGTCATGAGACATGCACCTGACAAGTATGCCTTGCAAGTGTGCCTTGCGGGTAAGCCTTGTGCATATGATATATGTTTTACACATGACCTCATTATGAGGTGATGGGTTTCGCGCATATGACTCAGTTGAGTCATATGACTTGTTTATTGCGTTATGATTAGTTTATGAGTTTTGTACATGACTTCGCTATGAGGTCATGGGTTTTGAGCATGTGATCACTTTGGTCACGTGATTAGTTTGTTATGATTTGGTTTCGCACATGTGACCACTTTAGGTCACATGACTAAGGGCAGGAAGAATACTATATAAGGAGGCCGATGCGACTGAGGATGATACGTTCTTCATGCTTTGTTCTAAGTACTTTTCCTAATTAGTGTTTTAATATATATAAAACATATTTACTATCTTTATGTTTATTGCAACGTTATCGTTACGCCAAGGAAAGCTGTTAACGAACAACAGTTAGAGCAAGCTTACGATAGGTGTTGCCGATAGAAGACAAAGGTCTTGTACTGTCGGTAACGTAGGGAGAGGCCTAGTTCTATGGTAAGACGAAGAAAGGATAAGAAAGAGAAGAGAAGTATCGTTCCCCGTCCCCAAGAACTAACTATCTAGAGAGGTATTATTATACGTACCGTGCTTTCTTCGGCATAATAATAATTGTTGGGATAGTAATAATGATCGTAAAGGTGTTTTATATTGCTTGAAGTAACAATTAGGTAATATACTTAGAACAAAGTGTGAAGAACCTATCCTCCTTGGCTGCATCAGCTAACTTATATATTGTTCTTCACTCCTGAATTTATATGACCTAAAGTGGTCACATGTGTGAAAGTAAATCATAACAAACTAATCATGTGACCACAGTGGTCATATGCTCAAAACCCATGACCTCATAGCGAGGTCATGTGCGAAAACTGATAAACCAATCATAACACAATAAATAAGTCATATGACTTGAACGAGGCATATGCGCAAGACCCATGACCTCATAATGAGGTCATGTGCGAAGCATGAATCGTATGAGTAAGGCATAGCCGTAAGGCAGACTTGCAAGGCATACTCGCCAGGCGCACGTCTCACGACTCATACTTGAGTCATGTGCGAAACATAACAAATCATAATATAATAAGTCATATGACCTAAATGAGTCATATGCGTGGAACAATAACATACCTATCACTCATAATCCTGAGTCATGTGAAAACCTTTTCCTTGCCAAGCCACATTCGTGACATTAGCTCCTCTCTCCCTGAGCCTGAGTCCTATCCGGCTTTATCGCCAACTTTTAACAGTTGCCATCCTGCTGCACGCACTGACCTCTGAAGCCTATGGTCCTTGTCATCAGCTTCCTGCCATTTTACCCTCACCGATTCTAGGATGAGGTTTGGCAATTTGATGGTTGTCCACTCAGCATCGTTCAGTTGTCTCAGCTCCACGATGGTTTTATCGTTTACCGAAATTCTGGCATCAGCTAGACTAAGTGGTTCCCGGAGTCCACGTATTTGCCTATGTAGGCTCCTGACCTTCCGTTTCGTATCTGAAGAGGAGTTTTGAGCCCCTTCCTCCCTGGGCCATGTCCTCACGGCCCAAGCCTGTTTTGCATCATTTACCTCTAACTCCTTCTCGCTTCTGTCCTTCTGTGGGTAATATCCTGCTGAAATCTGACTTACCCTGTGCATTCTGCACCCATTTCTGAAGCACTGTTGCCGGGGCTTCAGGATGTGGTCTGGGCGTGTACCACATTTCCGACATTCTCTCATGAACCATTCCACCCTTCCTTGTTGCCAAAGTGTGTTTGCCATCTCTCATCGTAGCCTACCATCCATGACCTGACCTGGCTTTATGCTGCGCATATTGTTCTCTCTCTTTCAGTTCTTCATGGGTCGGCTCTATTTATTAGTATTCGAGGATAGTAGGTGTGTTGGGGCGGGGGCTATTGCCCCAGCATTTATGTGCTTGTAATGGTGCAGGATTTCTTCCCTCGTCTTTATCTTGGTTGAACATGATTGTTACCTGAGCTGGGCTTGCCTGGGTATCTTGGTGGAAGGTTGAGAAAGCATCTTGTACGTTTTTGAAGTTGTATATATGGTACCAAGTTTTATCGTGTTCGGGCAAATATCCTATCCACTTGACTCGGTATTGCAGGTGACCCTGAAAGAAGCCAGAATCGACACTTTCATCAAGTTGATATTCTGGTTCTCCATCGAGTTCCCTCGGAGGAGGAGGAATAATTGTTTATGAGGGGAACTTATTATCATTATGTAATTCGAGAAGTGAGATGTGGAATACGTTATGTATTAGCATTGAGGGGGGAAGGGCGAGCTTATTAGCTCAGTCGCCCACTGTTTCTAATATCCGGAATGGTCTAATTTTCTTGTAATCCAGGTTCTTTGATGGTCTCGTCATGTGGATGTTGTGTGGTAGTAACCACACCATATCTCCTGCTTGTAAGTTGGGATCAAGCCTTCCATGTTTGTCGTATTGTTCCTTCTGTCGTTGTTGTAGTTAACTCATTTCGTATCGTAACGACTCGCGTAGTTTTCCCATGTACGCTTTCTCCGGTATTATACCGTTAATCGTATAATATGTGGTCTGAACTTGTGGATGTAGTCTGTAATTCGCGAAGCAGCATGTCGACCCAATTGTTTCTTGTTTTCTATTGTTGTATGCGAATTCGAGCATTGATAACAGTTTGTACTAATCACGTTGCTGGTAGTTGACATAGGGCTGTAGATATTGTTCCAGTATTGCATTTACCCACTGCGTTTGTCCATTGGTTTGTGAGTGAAAGGCAGTGCTTATCTGGTTTTGTCTTCCCATTTCTCACGCCACGTTTTTCCATAATCCCGATCCTAATAATGTTTCTCCATCCATAGTGATAGTCTTCGGGAGACTGTGTAGCCGAAATACCTCTCTGAAGAATGTTTGTATAAAGTTCTCCTTGTCCATATCCTTTCTGACTGGAATGAAATGACTCATTTTGGTCAGACGATCCACCACGATGTGGATACTATGGTATTTTTCTGATGGAGGTAAGTCCATAATGAAATCTATAGTAATTGTTTTCCAAGGTCGTTTAGGAACCTCGTTTGATTTTAGTAATCTATAGGATGTGGGTTTAGCCGTTTTCGTCCTTTGGCACATGTCGCAATTTTTGATATATCTCTTGACATCTTTGCATAATCCTGGCCAATAGAATGAGGTCGTGATGAATTCTGTGGTTTTAGCCTTTCCCACGTGTCCTGCGATTGGGATAACGTATTGTTTTCATATGATTCTCCTTGTTATCTTTTCTTTTTCCGGGATCTATTCTTTCTCCTCATACCACATGTCTTCCTCTAGCCATTGGCAAAACCCCAGGGCAATCCCTTTCATTACCTTTTTTCCTCCCTCTAATGCTTCCCTCACTGCTTGAATTGTTTTGTCTGTTTTGTTTGCCTTCTTGATCTCTTTTTCCTCTTCTGAGATAAATTCGATGACCTCCATCACTTCGAAGTAACCTTGTAGCAATAGTGTTCTTGTCCTTTGTTTGATTCTTTTGACTTCTTTGGTTTGAGGTTTGTTGCTTGGAATGCTGGTGAGAGCATCTGGTTTTCCACTTTCTTTTCCAGGTTGGTATTTGATCTTGAAGTCGTATTTCCTGAGTTGTTCCATCCATCTTATCTGACGATCATCTAACTCCTTCATGGTCATGAATGGGACCAGATTCTTGTTATCGGTAAGAACGGGAACTGGATGATTATTTTTCAAAATGTCTCTCCTCCATTCCTTTAATGCTTGAACTATCGCTAATAGTTCCTTGTTTGCAATATCGTAGTTGCGTGCTGGAGGGGTCATTGTCTTACACCGATAAGATACTGGCCTCTATTTTCCATCTTCGCATTATTGTAATAGTATACCAGAGCATACATATTTGCAGGGGTCCCTTTGAATCACTGTCTTTCAATTTGAGTCGAAATGAACTAGTCTGGGTGCTGATATTAGATGCTTTTATATTGCATCATCTGCTTTCTGTTCCGTTTCTCCCAGTTCCCATTTCTTGTCTTGCTTTGTTAGGTTATGGAGTGGTTTTGCTAGCCTGCTAAACCACTCTATGAACCTTTTATAAAAGTTGCAAAATCTCTTGAAACATTGAACATCCATTTTGTTGTTTGGTTTTGCCGAATCCCATGATGCTGCTGTTTTAACCAGGTCGACATTGACTCCACTTCAATTGATGATGAACCCGAGATATTTGATTTCTTCCCTGTGAAATTCGCACTTGGTTGGTTTGATCTTCATTCCTGATCCTTGTATTGTTACCATGATATTGCTAACATCCCTCTGGTATTGTTGCTTGTTTTCTGAGTGGATGAGTGCATTGTCTAAGTAGACAATGCAACATATGTCGAGGTACTTATTGAGTACCTTGTTGATCCATCTTTAGAATAAAGCCAGCACATTGGTTAGCCCAAATTGCATAATCAAGTATTCGAATATTCCATATCATGAGGTGAATGTTGCCTTCCATTCATGTCCTGCCTTGATGCGTATATTGTGGTATGTGTCCTTGATGTCCAGCTTGGTGAAGTATTTTGCTGACCATAGTCTATCCAGTGCTTCCCCAATTAAGGGTAGTGGATATCAATCCTTCTTGGTAACTGAATTGAGGGCTCTTTAGTCGACACAGAGTCTCATCTTTCTATCTTTGTTTTTGACGAATAGTATTTGAGATCCTCCCGATATGAAGAAGTCTCTTATCCATCCTTGCTTTATGTTCTGCTCAATGTACCTTCTAAGTTCTTTGAGTTCTGCTTCTCCTAGTAGGTATAGCTTCTTATATGGAATCTCCTTTGGCTTTACCGTATTTTCTTCTTTGTCCCCCTGAATCTTGTGGTTGATTCCTGGGCTTCGGGGTGGTAGTCTCATAGCTTCTTCTTCTTGGAATAGATTTGTGAATTGATGATATTCCTTCGGAATCACTTCTTTCCATCCCTTTTTGCTTTGGTATTTCTTGTATTGGATTGCCAGTTCCATGCTAATATTAATTTTAGCTAGAACCGCTTTTTTGTCTTCGTATTTCCATTTGAGAATTCCAGTGGTATCTCTTCTTCGATAGTACCTTGAGAAGGCTTGTGCCATGATCTCTTTGATCTTAGTTTTTCTTGTTACATCAGGCTGTACTTGGTCTATACTTCCAACCCCCTGGTACCCTTTTGTCGTTTCTTCCAGTTGATCTACTTCATGCAGATCTTCTTTGTTGATTTTTTCAATATTCAACTGTGCAATTTGATCACCTTTCTGCACTTCGTAGTCTTCTTGAGCCAGGCTGGCCAAGACCACTTTGATTTCTCCCTATAGTCGGTGTCAATTACCCCTGCCATGGTTATGAGTCGATGTTTGACTGCTAGACCACTACAGGGTACTATTTGGTCCATAGGTGCCTTCTGGTAGTCCAATAGCTATTCCCGTCGCTATTGTTGCCTGTCCATTAGCAGGTATCTTGGTCTTCTCATTGGCATACAGGTTGTGTCCTGCTGCCTTTTTGGACTCTTTGGCGGGCACTTGTGCCCCTTGGTCCAGTTTTTGTATCTGGACTCTCTTGTCTTGTCACATCTCGCCAAATTTTGTATGCAATATTGCTTCTTCCGCTTTTCGTACTGGGGTTGAGTAGACCACTGGCGAACAATTGGGACATTGCATTGTACAGAATTCTCTAATGAAGTTCATTTTGTTCTTGTTCCGGACTATCATTGAATTTGGTTTTGATAACCATGGCATCCCTATCACTATCGCATGGTTCTTGAGATCTGCTACCTGGAAGGTTGCCATTTCCCGATAGCTGTCCATCTCCATAGATACTGTCACTGTATGGGTTATAGGACCCATTGCACTTGGCTTTCCATCTACTCAGTAGACTTGTCTTGTAACCGGTACGGGTATTCGGTTATTGGTTTTGTTTTATGTTTTGTTTTAAGTATCGCTTTGATACTTGGTTTGTTTTAAGTATCGCTTTGATACTTGGTTTGTTTTAAGTATCATTTGATACTTGGTTTTGTTTTATGTTTTGTTTTAAGTATCGCTTTGATACTTGATTTTGTTTTATGTTTTGTTTTAAGTATCGCTTTGATACTTAGTTTGTTTTAAGTATCGTTTGATACTTGGTTTTGTTTTATCTTTTGTTTTAAGTATCATTTTGATACTTAAGAAGTTTTACCAAAGTGTATCGCTTGATACCTTTGATTAGTTTCGTTCATGCTACACATGAACAGATTTGTGTATTTAAAGACCGCCTGCTTCTACGATAGAAAAGGCAGACTTCGACAGACAGTATTTCAATATACTTGGTTGAAGGGTTACTTCTTTGTTCCTCAGTACACCCTCGAAGCCTCCTTTGGTTCTCAGCTCTCGCCTCCTCTCTGGAAGAGCAGGCCACCTGCCAACTATCATATCTATTATCGATAACATGATTAGCACCTTGCGAACACGTTACATTTTTTTAACCTCAGGAAGTGGTTAAGAACCTGTCCCCGGATTTAGGCCTGATCAACCTATCGATATCCACCTCAGAACGCTAGTGGAGAGATGCGGCTGAATCTCAGTATATTCGGCTTCATCTCAAACCAAAGATAGAGTCTTTGACGACCAGGAGTGGGAATCAAATTCCACGGCAGGACCTTACAAGAAAGAAACAACCCCGGCGCTCTGCTAAAGAGCCGGGCAATCCTGCAAACACGGAAGATACACAACCTCCAGGAGAATTCCCTTCTACCCCGGCAAAAATGCCTTCCTTTGAACCTCCAAACAACCCCGAATCTAGTAGCAAATCAGATATGGCTAGCACAGGAGGAGGG
Organism: Tuber melanosporum; assembly: GCF_000151645.1. Classification (NCBI taxonomy): domain Eukaryota; kingdom Fungi; phylum Ascomycota; class Pezizomycetes; order Pezizales; family Tuberaceae; genus Tuber; species Tuber melanosporum. The sequence goes on along the minus strand of NW_003298810.1, from coordinate 248,848 downwards.
CCTTCTGGAGGAGGGAAATCTTGGGCAAGGCCTGAAGAAGAGGAGGTACCCTCAGCATTTGAACCCCCTAAGTTTAAACTCCACCTCCCAGCAAAGTTCACAGGAGAAGGAAAAGACTTCAAACCTGAAGCCTTTGAACGATGGGCAACAGAACTCTCACACTTCCTACTCTTACAAGGAAAAGATGTGGAAGACCCTACAAGCGGACTTATCATTGGATGATTCTGTGAAGGAAAGGCAACCGACGCATACCACCAATGCTATAAGGATTTCGGTGGCAATGTAAGATTAAGAGGATCTACAGTTCTCGATTACCTGAAAGGACGATTCCAATTTTCTATAACCAACGACCTCCTATACAACAAATTCAACCAGCTCCAGCAAGTTAACGGAACGCATGTCAAGCGAATCACTGATGTGGCAACGGACCTAATAATGTATAAGGACCGAATGGAGAGAGGAAGTATCTCCAAATACATCCTGAAGCGAGGATTCTATGACACTATGCACCCTACCCTCCGGTGAGGAGTAGAACCACTCGAGGAAGAGGGGATGATATTGCAGTAATAATTGCAAGAGCAGAACGAAAGGACGCCATTCTCCATGAGACCACGGCCTACAAAACATAGACATCCTCTAATAGGAACAGCCATCCACGACACAAAGCCTCCAGCAACTCTGAAGACGATACCCCACGGGTTTTCAAGAAGAAAACAAAATCCTCCAAAGAATCGAGACGGCAAAAAGGAGAATGTTTTGAATGTGGAAAAACAGGGCACATGGCAAAGACTGTCCTACGAAGAAATGAAAAGGAAAGGCTATTAAGAAAGAGGCGTCAGCCAACAATGTTGAAAGTGATTACGCCCCATCCAGTGAATATGAAGAGATCCACATTGGATATATCGATATGGAATGCAACAGTGTTCGACCTCCGGCTACATTCAAAACACACACCGCGGTAGAAGGTACTATCCTGATCAATGGCAAAAGGGCTCGAGTCCTATTCGATACTGGCGCAATCGGAAGAGATATGATCAGTAATGCCTTTGTCTCTGTCCATGGACTCCCAACCCGAGATGTTAACCAACCCATACCAGTCAATATGGCAGTAAAAGGATCACGATCTACAAGCCATAAAACCTGTTCTGCGACTATTCGGCTTGGTTCTGCTATACTACCCCACCAGGAAATGCTGATTGGAAACCTAGCCAAATACGATGCCCTAATAGGCATGCCATTCCTGAACCGCCACAAAGCTATAATCAGGTGTGGGGAATCAACCATCAATTTCCCAGATCAGAAGGTCAGAGTCTCATGCAAGCCAACAAGCGGAGAGTACCGAGCCGCAGTCTGTGAAGCAACTACCCAAAAACTATTAGATGAATACTCTGATGTTTTCCCTGATCAAATACCAGAAGAACTACCGCCTATGAGAGAGGTGTACCACCACATCCGCCTTCGAGACCCCTCCAATCTCAAAAGCCAACCCAGCTACTCTATTCCTGACGCATACAAAAGCCCACTTTGTGATTGGATCAACCAACAACAAAGAAGAGGAGTCATCTACCGGGTAGAAGCCCCAGGTGCCGCTCCCATGTTTGGTCAACCCAAAGCACAGGGCAAAAGAATCCGCCCCTTGGTTGACCTCAAACTACGGAACGAAAACACGGTTATGGACAGCTCCGCTATTCCAAACCAAGCCCAGATCCTAAATGCAGTTGGACGGGCTAGGTTCTGAAGTAAGATTGACCTAAGCGATGCCTACTTCTAAACAAGGCTAGACCTACAAAGCGAACGTTACAGCAGTTTCAAAACCCCCTTCGGAAGTTTCATTAGCCGAGTTATGCTACAAGGTGATATGAATGCGCCCGCCACCTTTATGCGAATTATGGAAAACCTCCTAAGCAAATACCTCCACCATTTTGTTTGGGTTTACATTGATGATATTCTCATCTTCTCGAACACCGAAATAGAACATGCCTACCATATAGGTTTGGTTTGTACCAAACTAAGGGAAGCTAAATTTTATGCAAGCAGAAACAAATCAATCCTGTTTGCTGACAAACTCGATATTCTAGGACATGTTATAGATGATGAAGGAATACATGCAGCCCCAGGAAAAATAGCTTGTTTAACGGAATGGTCAACACCCCGGAATCAAAAGGAACTCATGCGATTCCTAGGACTAGTCAACTATATTTTCCAGTTTCTCCCACACCACGCCACTGTGACAGCGCCGCTCACAGACCTTACCGGCAATGCAGAATTTGTCTGGACCCACACTCATGACCAAGCATTTACCAACATCAAGGAATCAATTAAAAACACCAACGTTATTCAACCTATCGACTATAGTAAACCAGAACCAATATGGCTGATTACTGATGCATCGGATATTGGAGTTGGAGCATGGGTTGGGCAAGCGGCCTCCCATGAAACGGCGAGGCCGGCGGCATTGCATAGCAGGAAGTTCACTAACTCACAGATGAATTATGGAACAACAGACAAGGAAGCCCTTGCTGTGATTGATGCTCTCGCCGCTTTCAACCACATCCTAATGGGCAATACCTTCACTATTGTCACCGACCACCAACCTCTCACTAATCTTGAAACAGAAAGAAGACCGGGAAGAAGAAGAATGAGATGGATAGGCGGGATCAGCAAATACGATGCAAAAATCATCTATACCCCTGGAAGAATGAACTATTTAGCTGATGCTCTCTCCCGCTGATATGAGAATCAAGACCTTGCAAACCCTCCCCTTGTTCACGACCACACAAGACAAAGTGAGGACAGCCCTGACGACACCTCCTATGAACAAGAACCATCAATGGCTACCGCCAGCTCGGCCGCTCCCTCCAATCCTTTCTCTTACACCATGTACAGTGCTGCCGGAACAGAACGAGGAAAGGACATTGATGAAGAATGGAAAGACAATTGCACGCTCCGCAGCACACCTCCTCACGAACTTGAACAAAGCAGACTCCAGTGGTCCCACTGTTATCATGACACCTGCCCCTTTCACCAGACTGAGATCAAGTTCGGCAACAGATACCAGCGACCAGTACTATATGCCTGCTGACGATTCCAAAGACACCAGCTTCGACACCATAGAAGGAGCTGAAGAGATGATCAATGAAGATGAATCGACCCAACCTCCTCATACCCTTAATCCTGTTCCAACACGATACCAAGGTCTCGAAGAACTCGAACAAGCAGCAGCCTACGTGGATGCAATATCCTATTTACACCCCCCACAGTCAGCCCCGCCATCCTCTCCTCCCATAATCGATTCACGACCACTATATGGTGGACCCTTACGAGTATACAACAATGAAACCATTGTCTCGGTCATACCTCCCACTATTCCCAAGCATCGCCGTCAACTCTACGAAACCTTTGAGGAAGAGGAAGCTCCTATCGAACCATAAAGAGGATCCCTAATCGAGGATGAACGAGATGTGAGATCAACCACAGAAGAATTTACCTCCTCTTTCCCAAGCCAAATGATAGCAGGATACCGCCATGACCCGATTTACTTCAAAGCCATGGATAGCTCCAGGCATGGAAACCTCCCCCCAACGATCAACTATATCACCATGTGCTGGACACCTACAATGCCAGAAACTGAGCGATGGCACGCAGAACTCGAAGCTAGAGATGGATTTTGGGCACCATACTTTGAGTCAGAGTTCGAAAGCAGCGATGAGGAGAACCAAGCTATGGAGCAGGCTCGCGACAACTTTATCTAGTCACTAATCACCATCCGAATACCATAACGATGTCAAACTATGTGGAGCTCAATGTGAGGCAGCGACAACAGGTTGTTGGACTGTTGTTGAACCGCGATGTTATCCAACTTGAAGACTACTTCCAAATCCTCTCGATTGACGACTGTCCTGATTGCGATCATGCTTGGGTTGATGTACAGCACGAATCTGGTATTTGTGACTACTGTGATTTAGATTTCTTTGAGTCTAACTGTTTCCTTAGAGTTTCCTCTGGTCCCTGGTGTGATACCTATGATGAAGAGTTTTTAGCGGAAACTGAAGTCATGAGTTTCTCGGAATCCGCTTTTGATGATTATTAAGTTTTATTTGTTTAAACAGTTGTTTTGTTTTGGGGAATGTAACCGGTACGGGTACTCGGTTATTGGTTTTGTTTTGTGTTTTGTTTTAAGTATTGCTTTAATACTTGGTTTGTTTTAAGTATCGCTTTGATACTTGGTTTGTTTTAAGTATCGTTTGATACTTGATTTTGTTTTATGTTTTGTTTTAAGTATCGCTTTGATACTTGATTTGTTTTAAGCATCGTTTGATACTTGGTTTTGTTTTATGTTTTGTTTTAAGTATCGCTTTAATACTTGGTTTGTTTTAAGTATCGTTTGATACTTGGTTTTATTTTATGTTTTGTTTTAAGTATCGCTTTGATACTTGGTTTGTTTTAAGTATCATTTGATACTTGGTTTTGTTTTATGTTTTGTTTTAAGTATCATTTTGATACTTAAGAGGTTTTACCAAAGTGTATCGCTTGATACCTTTGATTAGTTTCGTTCATGCTAGACATGAACAGATTTGTCTATTTAAAGACCGCCTGTTTCTACGATAGAAAAGGCAGACTTCGACAGACAGTATTTCAATATACTTGGTTGAACGGTTACTTCTTTGTTCCTCAGTACATCCTCGAAGCCTCCTTTAGTTCTCAGCTCTCGCCTCCTCTCTGGAAGAGCAGGCCACCTGCCAACTATCGTATCTATTATCGATAACGTGATTAGCACCTTGCGAACACGTTACTTGTCTTGCTTTCTTGGTTTCCATAGTGTTGAGGCCGTATTTATCGCAGATTTTCTTGTGGATGAAATCTATGGTCGCACCTGAGTCAAGCATCGCATATATTGTTGTTTGTTCATGTTTTTCCTTGTATATCTTTGTTTTGATCATTACATGATCTCTGTCTTCTTCTCCTCTTTGCATATATAGTGCCATGTAGTAGTTTGCTAACGTGATGGGTGTTCCAAGTCGGCATCTTGGGTCTCCCTGACTATTGTTTAGTAGAAACCCTCCTCATTTTCTGCCGGTGACTCCTCTGCGATTATTTCGCCAATGTTGTGCCTTTTTTGAACTTGGAAGCGATTGTTTCCAGCAGCTCTGGTCCCCTGGTATCCATTGTCTTGTCGACTTCTGCATTCTGAGATCTAATATCCTGCCTTTCTGCACCTCAGGCAGAGTTTTCCATTCATCCTTCTAGCGTATTCTTCTTTGGATAGGTTCAAAGCTGGTCTTGAACTTGTTTTGTCCAATTCTATTGGTTCTCCTCGTAGCAGCGTTCTGCTTTCACTTTGTGTTGCGTTTGGTTTGAAAGTTCCATCCACGTTTCTGGATGATTGGGCCACCCTGTAGGCTATATTGTTCTCCTAATTGTTTCGAACCATGTTTAGTTTGCTTTCCTTATCAATCGTCCATCTGGCAAACCATTTGGCTGTCATGTAATGTGAGTCGGAGATTCCCAATACTCCACGGAGCCTTTCACTGCAGTTCCTTAGGAGGATGATGTAGAGGGTAGCGTCATCAAACTCTAGGTCGTATTCCAATAATCGGCATTCATTCCAGTATGCTGAGAAGGTCTATTTTCCTTGTTGGAGGTTGTCCAGCTTTCTTCTTGCCTATTCATTAGCATTTGGATTTCCGAATTGTTCAAAGAGTACAGCTTTGAATTTAGTTTATGTGACCTAGTCCCTTTGTTTTCTTCCATCTTGGGAAGGCATAATCCATTGTCCTGGAAGTCCTCTCAATAGAGAATGCATAAATGGAATCTTGATCTCATCGTGTGCTCTCTATATTCTTTAATGGCAAAAGACTCTTGGCATTGTACCAGGAATATTGGTAGCTTATCTTCTGCTTCTTCGTCCATATCTTGTTCTTTTGCGTTCAGTCTGTTGATATTTCCTTGTCCTGTATTTCCTGTTGCTGCTAGAAACGCTCGAAACTGATCTTCAGTCATTCCCAGTATGGTAGTGCCTGATACTGGAGTGGGTGGAGCCCGTGGCACAGGTACTGCTGATCCTGATATTCTTTCGAGTCCTGGGTTCCTGCAGGAGTGCTATCGACTGGTGATCCTTTCTCTGGTGTTACTGGACTTACTGCCCTTGAGGGCTCTGCTGAAACGTGATCTAGGGCATTGCTAAATCCTCCTAGGTTAAGATTTTGGTCATCAATGTCGATGTCTCCTTCCCTGTCTGGGTTACAGGATGCCCTCTTATATCATTTGGCGTCGCACTCGGTGATCCTTTGTAATGTAACAATCCCTCTTTGGATAGTTAGTTCTTGGCAACGGGGAATGATAGTTCTCTTCTTCTTCTTCTCTTTGTCTCACGATAGCGCTAGGCCACTGCCCCTGTTACCTATAGTACAAGACCTTGGTCTTCTATCAGGAATACCTATGGTAAGCTTTCTCTAACTCTTCGCTCATGCCGTGCTTTCTTCGGTGTAACAATAATCGTTGCGATAGTAATAAAGATCATCAAGATGTTTTATATTCGTTAAAGTCATAAGTTGCAAAAGTACTTAGAACAAAGCGTGAAGAATCTATCCTTCAAGGCCACATCGGCCTCCTTATATAGCGTTCTTCCCACCCATAGTCATGTGACCTAAAGTGGTCACATCTGGGAAACCAAATCATAACAAACTAATCATGGGACCGCAGTGGTCACATGCTCAAAACCCATGACCTCATAGCCAGGTCATGTTCGAAAACTCATAAACCAATCAGAACAGAATGAACAAGTCATATGCGCAAGACGCATGACCTCATAATGAGGTCAAGTGCGAAACATAAATCATATGTGCAAGGCATAGCCATAAGGCATACTTGCAAGGGACACTTGCCAGGTGCACGTCTCACAACTCATACTTAAGTCATGTGTGAAATACAACAAATTATAAAATAAGTCAAATGACCCAAATGAGTCATATGCATAGAACAATAACATACCTATGACTCAAAATCCTGAGTCATGTGAAAACCTTTTCCTTGCCAAGCCACATTCCTGACAACAGAACTGTTGTCCTATCTAGGAACTACAAGAACCTTACCACTCAGGAAAGCAAAATCACATGAAACCCAATTCTGCAGTATGTTGGGAAGCTTCTCATCATAAGGAGGCGGAAACATCTTCTGGTTAACTCGCGCAGTGCTACATGTACCCAATTCTCCTTCCCATAGTTTCTCCCAAGTACAATGGACATGACATAGTTACCTATATAGAGGTTGAATTGGAACACACAGTCGAGATGCAATACTGCGGCTCGCAGAAATACTGTTAATATAGTTGGAGTAAGCCCTTCCTGACTATTGAGTTCAGCAAGTGCTTCCGACTAGGAAGTAAACATCCAGCTATAGGTATAGCTCAGATTAGGCAATGCAAATACTTTATAACCTTCCTTAATAGGCTTCCTACGTCTTTGTTATGCGTGAAAGTGTGGACAACCAACATCTAACAGGTGCGAATACTTGGTTATTAGTTTTGGTTTATGTTTTAGTTTATGTATTACTTTGATACTTGGTTTGTTTTAAGAATCCTTTGATTCTTAGTTTTGTTTTATGTTTTGTTTTAAGTATCGCTTTGATGCTTAGTTTGTTTTAAGTATTATTTGATACTAGATTTTTATGTATGTTTTGTTTTAATTATCGCTTTGATACTTAGTTTTGTTTTATATTTTATTCCAAGTATTGTTTTAATACTTACTTCAGTTATTTTACTAAAGTCTATCACTCGGTATCTTTGATTAGGTTTGTTCATGTTAGACATGATCCCATTTTTGTATATAAACACTGCATAATCCTATGATGGAAAAGGTAGACTTTGACAGATAGTATTTCAATATCCTGGGTTGAACAGTTACTGCTTTTATGTTCCAAGTACACATTCGATGCCTCCTTTAGTTCTCAGGTCCTGCCTACTTTCTACTTGAGTAGAGCACCTGCCAAACTATAGTATATTGCACCGATAATGTGAGTAGCACCCTGGGAATTTATTACACTTTTTTAACCTCAGCAAGTGGTTAAAAGACTATCACGTGATTTAGCTCTGAACAACCTTGGGATGTCTACCTCAGAATACTACTGGAAAGAAGTTGCAGAATCACAGTACATTTTACTTTGTCTTAACACCAATATAGAATCTTTAATGACTAGGAATGGGAAACAGATCCCATGGCATGATCTTACAATGAACAAATAACCTCGCTGCTCTGCTACAGAGTAGAAGAAACTGCAAAAACAGATGCCCCAGAACCTCCTGGAGAATTCCCACCTACCCAACTGCAGAAATCTCCATTTAAACCTCCAGACAACTCGGAAGTCAGCATCAAATCAGCTATGGCAAGTCCATGGAGAGGATCATTAGAAAGAGGAAATTCTAGGTCAGGCTATGAGGATGAAGAAGAACTCGAATTACCTGACCAACTAAAGTTCAATCATTACCTTGTACTATAGTTCACAGGAGAAGGGATAGACCTCAAACTTGAAGCATTTGACTGATACGGAACTGAACTCATAAGCTATCTTCTTTTATAAAATATAGATCTAGAAAATCTACAATAGGATAATATATTGGGTTATGGTATAAAGGAAAGGTAATGGATGCATACTATCAATACTATAAGAACTATAGCAGAAACCAAAAACCGAAGGGAGCAATAATACTCAATTTCCTGAAGGAACTACTCTAATCCTACACCACAAATGACCTACTAGATAAGAAATTCAATGAGCAATAACAGGTTAATGGAGTACATGTTAATAGAATCATGGATGTCGCTACAAACCTTTCGATATGTAATGAATGAATAGAGCAAGGAAGCATATTAGGTTATATGCTAAAGAAATGATTCTACAATACTATACACTATACCCTCTTTAGAAAAGTAGAACTGCTCAAAGAATATGGCAATTACATGGAAACTATAATGGCAAAAGTCTAACAAAAGGATGCTTTACTCAAGAAAACTAAAGTATACGAAACTAAGCCATCCTGCAATAGTAATACCAAGCCTAACACAAGTTTCCTAATTGCTCAGTAGAAGAAACATGACAAGTTTTCAACAGAATACTAAAATCAACAAAACAATTGAGATGCTAAAAGGTTAAATGCTTTGAAGGTGGAAAGGTTTGACTCATGGCTAACAATTGAACTAATGAGAAAGCTAAAGTAATGATTATTAAATATGATATATGGGCCAATACCATTGAAGGAGATAGTGACAATACATTATCCTGTAGATATGAGGAAATATTCATTGATTATATTGATGTAAAATGCAACTGTATCTAACCAAATGTTACCTGCAAACCCCATACCATCCTCAAAGGTACTATCCTAATCAATGGCAAGATGGCATTAGTAATTTTCAACATTAGCTTAACTGGAAGAGACATGATCAGCATGGCTTTAATCTCAGCTCATGGACTACCAACTCAAGTGTAACTAGGGTCTACAGAGTACTATTACAGTTAGTGGAACCTAGACACATACCGGTATCAACTGACAACCATTGTAGGAAACAGGATAGACAAGTGTCTACTAAGTTAAGCAACTTGTTAGGTGAAGAAAATCTGATAGACTTCAGAATTGTCTAGGCCAATGGAAATTCGTTCTGTAGATGGAGATTGTCTGGGAATGCTCTGGTTCACTCTTTTCATTTATGACTACTAAGAGTGAAGTATATTCGGTAAAGCAAAATAGGATCGTAAAACAATATTAAATTTTTCAGGTCTCTTCTCCATTACTTGATGATGTCTAAAGCTGGAGAGGTACTTCGATATTTATATTCCATGTCTGAGTATTTACAGACTACCCCCTCTTTATTATACGACAATGTACCTTCCTGATTATTACATGCAACATTGGATATTCTTGAAATGTGCGAATATCTGGAGACCACGAAATTCACCACACCCTTTTTATAAATTATGATATAACCAACTTAGAATCATACTGTTCCCAATAGTAGTTATCCGATCTTTAGAGTCTTTATACCTGTGGCTAGTTGTCAAGTTGAACAGAGTTGGTTCCAATTGTCTTTGTTATTGATGAAATGATCAGTTTCATCTGTGGGTTGCATCTGTGATGGTAGTTGTAATCATAAACCTTTTTTGGTCGCCTGACTTTAAACCTCCATAACCTCTTACTCAATCAATAGATATCTTCTGGAGAACTTCCTACTAATTCACAAATGGCTATTCCACTGGATTGATAAATATTTCCTCGGTTGGCAACCCTCTGTTGCTCTGGGTAATGGGATTGGAATTACTGTTATCGTATTAAAAGCTGTTTTGGTAACTACAATGTGTTCCAAAACCTTGTTGCAACACTCCGTGAAGTCTAATAACTTCTATAGTAGTGTTTCTTGGAGTTCTAGACTCTTCTAAACATTGTAGGGTAGGTGTGAATGAATTTGTCTCTTGCTGAGATCTTTTACCATTCAATACAATTTTTTTATGCGGAAATGTCCTGTTACCTATGGCCCATACCAATGATATCATATTCTTTAAGCCTAGTAACCTTCTGCATAGTTGACAGATTGACTCTGTCCCACTTCTCAGACTTAGCCCAAGGTCCGCTGTCATATACCATGTCAATAGGATCAGGCCAGATGGACAATGGCGACTTATACAGTCTTATTCTGAAACCATCAATTCTGCACTATTATAATCACAAGACGCAACTGTGATTAGTATGTACAGTCACTTGGCAGCAGTGTTCATGATCTGAGACAATGTTTAATTGTGGTTACGCCATATGGTGGGGAAGCGCCAGTGGTGTTGTCAATGGGTGTGTGCACATGCGAGTTCAAGTTCACAATCAGCAACCACTGGCACCTCTCAACATTCAATAGTCAATTGACCTGCCATAAATTAAACCAGCTAATATTTTGTATAACCTCCCCTTGCTTCTAAAACTGTAGTCACCCTATCAAGCATTGATTTCTACAACTTCTCAAAAAGCTCGTCAGGAATTGTCTTCCAAACCACTGGTAATATATATGCAAGTCTTCTCCTAACAGCCTCTTTTCCTCCTGGAGTATCTGCAATCCTTGGATACTGCTGATACAATGGCCTTTTAAGCTCAAACCATACAAGCTCAATAGGATTTAAATCAGGAGAATAAGGGGGGTGATTCACAACCTCTATACTGTTTCTCTTTAACCAATTCATAACACTATATACCTTACGAACACAAGCATTATCTTCCTGAAAAAGAACATCTTTAAGTTGTATACTAAAGAATCATTTGATGAATAACAAGAAAAAGATATCTTCTTAAAAGTCTAACATACTTGGTCTTATTGATAGTTTGAGTAACAGGAACTAATGGACCTTTTCTTTTACCCCAAAGGTACCCCAAAACCATAAGTGAGATTCCCTTATCCTTCTCCTTTAGGTGGACACAATCAGCCAACCACTTATCTGCAGGTTCTCTGAATACCAATTATTACTTTGGATCCTTGGATTTCTCCACACTAGACTAATCACGCTAAATCACCCTTTCAAAATCCTCAGGTCCAGTCCCTATGAGCTGTAGCCCATCTCAATCTCTTAGCCATATGAGCAGGCTTTAGCCTAAGTCTTGACTTGGCTATCCATTTTTTAATGTTTACTTCTTTGAGTACCTGGTCCACTATGCAGGCAAATTTAGTGGGTAATCATGTCCAGTCACTCTGGGTAGCACAAAGAGTTACCAGTATCCACAGAAATACTGGGTACAGAGCAATCTCTGAAGGCACATCAGATTATTTTCTGGTTGCACTTGGCTGCCTACATAATTGTACAATATGGTTGACCACTCAAAATGGAGGTGCAACCAGCGCAAGGGAGATTTTCAAGAGATTTGCATTCACATGCCCAGACAACCCCATTTCTCTCCCGGTGGTTTTAGGTAAGGGTTATTTTTTTGCGGCACACTTCGTATTTCCAGAACGCTTAACCATTGGTAAACAAGGTAGAGGAAATTAATAAATTCATTAATTATGTAAAGTAGACTTCCGTAGGTGTAGATTTGTAAGTGGTCTTGGTTGTAATGAGGTGAACGGTCACGATCACCTTTACACTTCATTGAAAGATAGCATTTTAGCAAGGCAGCTTAGTCATCTGAGACAGGTTTCATGAACAATTCTGCTGTGTGACTATATGATAATGTTTAGGCCTCTTAAGGGGGACAGATGAGGGTATTGGATACTAGAGATTCAGATTCCGAGTGAGGTTACCCTACTTCGGTTGACTCCTGAGTATCGCATCCTGGTATTCCTAGCTGCACTGTTGGTTAGGTACATCAGTGGAACATACTATGCCATACTAAGAACTATATAAGTAGGAGTAAGGAGTAGTAGTTTATCTACAATGTGGGGTAATTCAAGTAGTCAATTTGAGAGTTACCCAGAACTGTACAATGGTGGATCTGGGTAGAGTTACTGCACTCTGTTAGATAACTCAGGGTGTTGTTACCCTACTTTCAGACCTGAGTTGCCCTGCCTTTGACCATATGTTATCCTATTATTGAGCCAAGTTACCCTACCTTGAACGTATCTTGTTAGGGACCACTTTGGGGGATCGTATTTGATTCTTTTTTGCACAGGACTACCGAGGTTGTGTGAATCTCACGTTGTACAGATCATTTCCACAGAGGCAATTAAACTTTGAACGGCCTATAACTTGGAGGTGGGATGGGTAATACTGCACTCTAGCCACATCACAAGACTCTAGTGTCATGAGAAACAGGTTGGAGAGATGATGTAAGACTAGTAAAAGTCAACTAGTGGAGATGGTGCTGTAATGTAGTATATACTCACCCTGTCCATCTGACCGGAGGGTGTCCACAGGATATATGACCGGGCGAGGGTAAACCTAGAAAATGGTCGGCAGCTAGCTTTATGTAAAACTGACCAGAACTGAGGGAGTAATTCCACTTCGAAGTAAGCGATTGTATAAGAGATGATGGGGGCCCCTAAGTGAGTTAACCAAAGTCTGTTGCCACGAAGGTGTAAGAGTATTAGAGAATGGTTACAGACTCTGAGATAATACTTTGAGGTCATTCAGAAGCCTACTTATAGGATGGTTGACTGTAGGTAGAGCCTAGTAGTAGTCATTATGGAAAGGAGTTAATCGTGGAAGCTACATGACCATAATCAGGAACGATATGGAATAGAGTTGAAAAAGACCGATGTTCAGGGACTGTGGATGATTATAGAAAACTAAGTATATGTGAGTGGAAAGTTCCATAGTTGGTATTGCATCCACTCGGGTAGGTCAACTTACAATGGACATGTCAGCTATATGAAGAGTCTTTACCACTGCAGTTGTATTGTAGATGCAGAGGCTGAAACACTTCTTTTGGGTAGATGTTAGCAAACCACAGAATAGTTCAGTTCACTATGGAGGATCTCTAGTCTGGTCAACAGATTTTTGCTAGACAGCCCAAGGGAGCTGAGTGCTCATGAACGTAAAGTAGTCCTATGTAGCAACTTGAAGACTATAAAATCTTCTTAAGAATATGCCAGTTCTCTTCTAAACTGGTAATCAACTACTTCTCAAGGTCTGGACTTAATTGAAGTACAGCTGTGGCTTCATGATATTAAGTTTTACCAATTTGTTTCTTCAAACTCTACTATTGAAGCTTAGACATTTATTATATTGGTTCCTATTTGCAGAAGAATTCATCTTAGTACGGTTGCAACCTTGGCATCCATCTGCTCAGAGGGAGCCCATATTACGCCAAGATGTCAACCCACTAGTAGCTCTCAATATGGCAGTGAATGGCTTATTGTCTACAAGGAACAAAACTCATAGTACAACTATCCAGCCTAGTTCCACTATCCTTCTACTACACAGGGTATAGGTAGAAAATATAGCCAAATGCGATACCCTGGATGGGATACCTTTCCTAAACTGCCAGGAGGCTATGATTAAAGGTAGAGAAACTAATATCAATTCTCCAAAATAATAGATCAGAGTGTGGAGCCAATGAACAAGTATGAAATACCGAGCCTCTATTTGTTGAGCAACTGACTAAAGCCTATTACATAAATGCCTTGATATTTTCCCAGATCAGATTCTAGAGGAACTATCACCAATAGGAGAAGTCAACTCTTATATCAAGGTATGAGATCTCACTAATCCAAAAAACCAACCAGATCGCTCCATACCTGAAACATACAAAAGCTAACTATATGATTGGATAAATTAAATTCAGTGAAGAGGCATCATCTACCAAGTAGAAGCATCAGTGCGCCGCCAATGTTTATCCAACTCAGAGCAGACACCTAAAGAATCTGCCCCCAGGCTGACCTGAAACTAGGAATGGAGTATATTCTTAGGGACAGCTTTGCTATTACAAAGCAAATCCAGATTTTAAGTACAGTTGGAGGGGCCAGATTTGGCAGCAAGATTGACCTAATTGATACTTATTCCAGACAAGGTTAGACCTAGAAAGCTAACATTATAACAATTTGACGATGCTATTCGGGAGTTTTATTAGTCAAGTAAGCTTACGAGGTAATATGAATAACCCTACCACCTTCATATCAATTATGGAAAGCCTCGTGAGTGAATTGCCCCAATATCTTGTATGGTTATTCAACGATGATATTATATTCTACTCAACCTTTGAACAAGATTGTATATACTATATTGATTTAGCATATATTAAGCTGAAAGAAGCCAAGTTTTTCATAAGCAGAAATTAATCTATCCTGTTTGCCGATAGTTGTGACATCTGAGAGTATGTAATCAATGATGGAGGGCCGAAGGCTACCTCGGAGAAGAGAACTTATGTAATGAAATGGAGGATACCTTGAAACTAAAAAGAACTTATCCAGTTTCCAAGCCTTGTTAATTACAACTACAAGATTCTACCGTACCACACCACTATTGCCACATCACTCCTGGACCTTACAGACAATGCAGAATTCTTATGGACTCCTACAGATGACTAAGCCTTTGCAAATATGAAGGAATTGATTTAAAATACCAAAGTTATATAGCCTATCGAATATAGTAAAACTGAACCAATATGGTTGATTATCAATGCATTGTATTTTGAAGTTGGTGCATGAGGTAGATAGTGATGCTGATATGATATAACGCGACTAGACAGAGTAATATTACCATTAGACCAAGCTATGTTCATACGAGTATCTACACAGTACTATATTAGGAATGGTCATAGAGCAAGAGTATACTAAGAAGAGGAACTGTTGGTTAGGTACCTTAGTTGGATATGTAATACTATACTAAGAAGTACATATGTATTAGTAAGAAGCAGTCGTTATCCTACTGAGTCCGGTAAATCAAGTAGTCAACTAGGGAGTTATACTAAATTGCTCAACCGTGAGTACTTGTAGAGATATCGTACCATCAGACCAGAGTTCCACTGCCTTAAGCTATGGGTTACCTTACTCTAGAGCCAACTTATCCTACCTTAAAAGTAACTGATTAAGTTGGACTTCAGGAGAAGTTACTAGATTCTTTGTCACATGACAGGACATAGGGTATTCGAATCTCAGGTGGTACAAATTACTCTGGCACAACCAGCTAAGCTATAAACAAGCAGTAACCTGAAGGTGTAGTGGTACAGAGCCCCTCCAGTCTTGTTATACATCGCAAGAGACATGGGCTCCTGCATGAAAAGTTGGTATATGCCTAGCAGAACTATAGAAGTAGAGATACAATAGTGATACAGTATATGCTCGCATGGTCCATCTAATGGGAGGCTATTCACGGGATATAGGCGGGGGTCGAGGTGAATCGTAAGAATGGTCTCCAAGTGGCTTTGTGTAATGTACTCCTGAACTGCCAGAATAAATTAACTTTCAAGTTAGAGGTAGTGAGTGAGGTTACTGGAGGCCAATTGGCAAGGTAACTGTAGTCCATTGCTGCAAAAGTGTAATTGTATTAGAGAATTATTAAGGACTCAGAGTCACTAGTCTCAGGTTACGATGAGACCAACTTCTAGGAGAGTTGACTGTAGGTAGTGTCGGTTAGAAGTTGACATCCAAAGTGGTCAATCAGGGTAGCTACATGGCTATCATCCAGAATGATATAGTATAAAGTAGAACTGGAAAGATGTTTTACGGCTGCGGATACACATAGAAGACTTGGTATATATAGGTCAAGAGTTCCATAGTTGGTATCGTATCTGCTCAGACACATCAGCTTACCTGTAACATGTCCGGGATAAGAAGAGCTTTTACTTCTCCAGTTGCATTGTAAATTGTAACGATCCCTCCGCAGATGGTTAGTTCTTGGCGATGGGAAATGATATCTTTCTTCTTCTCTGGTTTCTTTCTTTGTCTTACGATAGTACTAGGCCTCTGCCTGCGTTGCTAATAGTACAAGACCTTTGTCTTCTATCGGAAACGCCTATCATAAGCTTTCTCTAGCTCTTCTCCGTGAAGAGCTTTCCTTGGCATAACAATAACATTGCAATAAAAATAAAGATTGTAAAGGTGTTTTATATTCGTTAAAGTAATAAGTAGGAAAATTACTTAGAACAAAACGTGAAGAATCTATCCTCTTTGGCCGCATCGGCCTCCTTCCATAGTGGTCTTCCCGCCTGTAGTCATGTGACCCAAAGTAGTCACATGTGTGAAACCAAATTATAACAAACTAATCATGTGGCCAAAATAGTCACATGTTCAAAACCCATAACCTCATATCAAGGTCATGTGCGAAAACTAATAAACCAATCATAACACGATAAACAAGTGGTATGACTTGAATGAGTAACATGTGGGAAACCTATGACCTCATAACCTGGTCGTATGGTATACATAAATCATGTGCACAAGGCATACTCGCAAGGCACAATTGCCCGGCACATGTCACATGACTCATAACCGTGTCAAGTGCGAAACATCACAAATTATAATATAATAAGTCTTACGACTCGAACGAGTCATATGCGTAAAACAATAACATACCTATGACTTATAATCATAAGTCATGTGCAAACCTTTTCCCATGCCAAGCCATATTCATGACATTAGCTCCTCTCCCCCTAAGCCTGTGTCCTATAAGCCTTTATCCCCAAGTTTCAATAGTTTCTGTCCCGCCAAATGCATGAACCTCCGAAACCAATTGGACTTATCCTCTGCCCCCCACTATTTTACCCTTACCATTTCCAAGGTGAGGTTCGCCATGTCAATCGTGCACTACTGTGCATCCTTTAGCTATCTCAGCTCTGCCATCATTTTATCATTTGCTGAAGTTGTGACCTCAGCCTTGCCCAGTTGTTTCCAGAGACCTCTGATTTGCCTATGTTGGCTGTGGGTATCAGGCGCAATTTCTGTAGATGAATTTTGGGCTCCTCCCTCCCAGGGCCTGATCCTCGAGGCCCTAGCCCTCAGCCATACCGTGGTATTCTTTCCTTCTAACTCTTTCTTTATCCTGTCCTTCTGCGGGTAGTATCCCGCAGTGATTTCCTTCATCCTGTGTATCTTGTACGTGTCATTGAAGGACAGTTTCTAGTGTTTTGGGGTACGGTCTGGGTATTGACTAAACATTTTAGATTCTCTCAGATACTATTCCAAGCCTTCTTTGTCCCCATAATGTGTGAGGCATCTATCATCATAGCATACCGTCCATGACATGCCATTATGCTGTGCTTGTTTGTTCCTTTCTTTGATTTCTTTATCAGTTGGCCCCATGAATCAGTATTCAGGGCTGGTAGATGGGGTTGGTCTAGGGATTTTGCCCCAGCACTCGTGATGTTGCAACAGCGTGGGAGGCTTTCCTTCGCCTTACTCTTGGTTGAATGTGATAGTCACCTGGGACGGCCTTGCCTAGGTATCGCTGGTGGAAGATTGAGAGGACATCTTGTAGGTGTTTGACGTTTTCTGCGTAGTACCAAGTTTTATTGTGTTCGGGCCAATATCCTATCCACTTGGCTTGGTATTGGAGGTAACCATAGAAGAAACGCAAATCGAGTATTTCGTCGAGTTGGTATTCTGTTTCTCCATCGAGTTCGATCAGAGAGGGAGGAATAATTGTTTTTAAGGGGATCTAGTTATCATTGTGTAATTCGAGGAGTGAGATGTGGAATGTATTGTGCATTCACATTGAGGGTGGAAGGTCTAGTTTATAAACTTGATTGCCTACTCTGTCCAGTATTCAGAATGGTCCGATTTTCTTGTAGTTCAATTTCTTGGATAGTCACATCATGTGGATATTGCGTGGTATTAGCCATACCATATCTCTTGGTTTTATGTTTGGATCTAGTCTTCGGTGCTTATCGTATTGTTATTTATGCCGTTATTGTGCTTGACTCATGTCATATTGTAATCTCTCATGTAGTTTTCTTAGATCTGTTTTATCCGGTATTATACTCTTAGTCGGATGATATGTGGCCCAACTTTGTGGAAGCTGTCCGTAATTCGCAAAGAAGAGTGTTGTGCCGCTTGGCTCTTGTTTGCCATTGTTGTATGTGTGGACCATTGATAGCTGTTTGTACCAATCATCTTGTTGGTAATTGACGTATGCCTGTAAATATTATTCGAGTATTACGTTTACCCGTTCCGTTTGTCCATCTGTTTCCGTGTAAAATGCTGTGCTCCACCTGTTTTGTATCTCCATTTCTCCACTTACTTTTTTCAGCACCCCTGATGTGAATAATGTTCCTCAGTCTGTAATAATATTCATTTAGAGGCTGTGAAGTCGGAAGACTTCCTGAAAGAATGTTTGTATAAAATCCCTCGTGTTCATATCTTTTCTGACTGGAATAACATGACTCCTTTTGGCCAGGTGATCTACCACGACCAGGATACTATTGCATTTTTCTGACGGAGGTAAGTCTGTAATGAAATCTATAGTAATTGCTTCCCATGGTCGTCCAGCAACTTCATATGATTTTAGTAATCGGTATGGTGCGTGTTTAGCTGTTTGCATCCTTCGGCATATGTCACTATTCTTGACATATCTTTTGACATCTTCGCGCAGTCCTGGCCCATAGAATGACCTCATGATGAATTCCGCGGTTTTAGCTGTTCCTCTATGTCCCGCCATTCGGATATCGTGGTGGTGTCTTATGATGTCTGTTCTTATCTTTTCTGCTTCCAGAATCCCTTGTTTTCCATTGTACTACATGTTTCCATTCTCCCATTGGTATAAACCTAGAGCAATTCCTTTCATCTCCTTTTTTCCTTCCTTCTATACTCCTCTGATCGCCTGAATTGTTTTGTCTCTTTTGTTGGCCTTCTAGATTTCTTTTTCTTCTATTGATGTGAATTGGATAACTTCTCTTGCCTTGAAGTTGGATTTTAGTAATTGTGTCCCTGTTTTTTGTTTGATTCTTTTATCTTCTTTTGTTTGTAGTTTGTCACTTGCAATTCACGTAAGAGCATCTAGCTGTCCACTCTCTTTGCCTGGTCAGTATTCAATTTTGAAGTTGGATTTTCTGAGGTGTTCCATGCATCTTATCTGGTGGTCATTCAATTCCTTCATGGTCATAAATGGGACCACATTGTTGTGATCTGTTAGAACTCAGACCAGATGGTCGTTGTTCACCATGTATCTCCTCCATTTCTTTAATGCTAGAACTATTGCTAATTGTTCTTTGTTTACAACATCGTAGTTGCATTCTGCAGGAGTCATTCTCTTGGATCAGTAAGACACTGGCCTCCATTTTCCTTCTTTGCAATATTGCGATAGTATGCCTGAACATTTATATTTTGAAGCATCCGTTTCAATCATTGTCCTTCAGTTTGGGTCAAAGTGTATCAGTATTGGTGCTGATGTTAAATCGTTCTGGATGGCATTGTATGCTTATTGTTCTGTTTTTCTCCATTCCCATTCCTTGTCTTTCTTGGTTAGGTTATAGAGTGGTTTTGCAAGCCTGCTAAACCCTTTTATGAACTTTTGATAAAAGTTGTAGAATCCTAGACAGGATTGAACATCTGTTTTGTTGTTTGGTTTGGCCCAATCCCATATTGCTGTTGTTTTGACTGGGTCGACCTTGACCCCGCTTCGATTGATGAGAAATCCAAAGTATTCTGTTTCTTCTTTATGGAATTCGCATTTTGTTAGTTTGATCTTCATTCCGGATCCTGGTATTGTGGCCATGATATTGCTGACATACTTCCGATATTGTTGCATGTTTTCCACGTAGATGAGTTCATTGTCCAAGTATTCAATGCAACATATGTTGAGGTACTTATTGAGTACCTTGTTGATTCATCTTTGGAATAAAGCCAGTGCATTTGTTAGCCAGAACGCCATAATCAAATATTTGAACATTCTGTATCTTTAGTCAAATGTAGTCTTCCATTCGGCTCCCGCTTTGATGCATATATTGTGGTATGCGTCCTTGATGTTGAGCTGGTGAAGTATTTTGCTGACCGTAGTCTATCCAGTGCCTCCCCAATTAATGTTAGTCGATATTGATCTTTTTTGGTAACCAAATCGAGGACTCTGTAGTCTACACAGAGTCTCACTTTTCTATCTTTCTTTTTGACCAATAGTATTGGAAATCCTCCTGATATAAAGCAGTCTCTAATCTATCCTCACTTTAGGTTTTGCTCCATGTACTTCTTATGTTCTTCGAGCTCTGCTTCTCCTAGTGGGTATAATGTCTTGTAGGAAATCTCTTTTGTTTTTCCTGTTTTCTCATCTTTGTCATGTTGAATTTCGTGGTCGATTCACAGTCTTTGGGGTTGTAGCCCCATAGCTATTTCTTCTTGGAATAGATTCGTGAATTGATGATATTCCTTGGAAATCAATTCTTTCCATCCTTTTTTACTTTGATATTTCTTGTCTAAGATTGCTAGTTCTGTGCTGATATTGATCTTTACTAGAACCGCTTTCTCTTCTTCATATGTCTATTTGACAATTCCTGTTGTATCTCTCCTTCAAAAATATCATTTGAAAACTTGTGCTGTCATATCTAGGATTTCAATTCTTGTTCTTATATCACACTGATTTTGGTCCGTGCTTCCAAATCTCTTGTCTCCTCTTGTAGTTTCTTCCAGTTGATCTATTTCCTGCAGATCTTCTTGGTTGATTTTTTCGATGATCAACTGTGCGATTCAATTGCCTTTCTGGACTTCATAGTTCTCTAAAGGCAGGTTGGACAAGACCACATTGATTTCTCCTGTATAGTCGGCATCGATTACCCCTATCATAGTTATAAGTCTGTGTTTGACTCCTAAAATACTGTGGGGTGGTATCCGTCCATTGGTGGTATCTGGTCGTACAATAGCTATTCCTGTTGCTATCGTTGCCTGCCTATTGGCAGTTATCTTGATTCCTTGGTTAGCATATAGGTCGCGTCCTGCTGTCCTTTTGGAACCCTTAGTAGGCACTTTTGCCTCTTGGTCTAGCTTTTGTATCAGGACTCTCTTATCTTGCCACATCTCGGTGAACTTTGCATGCAAAGTTTCCTCTTCTACTTCTCGTACTGATGTCGAGTAGACTACAGACAAAATGTTGAGATATTGTATTGTACATAGTTCTCTGTTGAAGGTCACCTTATTCTCGTTCGAGTCGATCATCGGATGGTGTTTTCGTAACCCTAGCATCCCAAGGACTATCTCATGGTTCTTGAGATCTGCTACCATCAAGGTCGCCATTTCTCTATGGCTGTCAATGTCCATAGGTACTGTTGCCATATGGGTTATAGGACTCATTGCGCTTAGCTTTCCATCCAGAAGGTAGAGTAGTCTGACTTTCTTGACTTTCTTGATATGGAGGCTGTATTTGTCAGAGATTTCCTTGTCGAAGAAATCTTTGGTAGCCCGGGAGTTGAGCATTGCATATATGATTGTTTCTTGGTATCTTTCATTATGTATCTTCATTTTGATCATCACATGATCTCTGTCTTCTTCTCCCCTTTGCCTGTATAGTACCATGTAGTAATTCGCTAACTTAATGGGATTTCCAGGTCCACATCTTGGGTCTCCCAGACAACTATTTACTAGGGACCCTCATCATTTTCTGCCAGTAAATCTTCTGCGATCATTTCGCGAATGTTGCTATTTTTTTAAGCTTGGAAGCGATTGTTTCCTGTAGCCCTTATCCCTTGGTATCCACTGTGTGGTCATCTTCTTCATTGTCGAATCCGATGTCCAGCTTTTCAGCACCTCAAACAGAGTTTCCCATTCATTCTTCTGACGAATTCTTCTTCCTTTGACAGTTTCAGAGGAGGTCCCATGGTTGATTTGTCCAACTCCGTTAGTTCTCCTGATAGTAATGCTCTGCTTGTACCTCAAGCAGTCTGTGGTTTGAAGGTTCCATCTACGTTGCTGGAGGATTCAGCCAGACCGTGTACTATAGTGTTCTCCGAGTTGTTTCGAAACATGTTTAGTTTGCTTTCCTTATCGATCGCCCATCTTGCAAATCATTCTACTGTTCTGTAGTACGAGTCTGAGATTCCACTTGCTTCTCGGAGTCTCTCACTACACTTCCTTAAGAGGATAATATAGAAAGTAGCATCATCAAACTCCACCTCGTATTCCAATTGTCGGCATTTATTCCAGTATGCTGAAAAGGTCTACTGTCCTTATTGGAGTTTCTCTAGCTTTCCTCTTGCTATATTCTTAGCGTTGGGATCGCTGAATTGTTCCAAGAGTATTGCCTTGAATTCCTCGTATGTGACCTATTGCCTCTGCTTTCTTCCATCCGGAAAGGGCATGATCCACTGTCCAGCGATTCCTCTTAGTAGACATTGCACCTAGGGAATCTTGATCTCATCATGGTGTTCTCCATATCCCTTAATGGCAAAATATCTTTCGCATTATGGCAGGAATATTGGTAGCTTATCTTAAGCTCCATCGGACGTATTGGGTTCTTTTACTTTTGGTCTTTAGATATTTCCATGTCCTGTATTTTGTGTTACTGCTAGAAATGCCGAAAATTGATTCTCAATCATTCCAAGTATGCTAGTGCCTGGTGCCGGAGCCACTGGGACTGGTGGCACAGGTACTGCTGATCCGGACATTCTCCACTGTCGTGTAGTGCCTGCAGTAAAATTATCGACTGGTGATCCTTTTTCTGGGATTACTCGACTTGCTGTCATTGAGTGTTTTACGGAAGTGTGATCTAGGACGTCTCTATATCCCCCTAGGTCAAGGTTTTCATCGTTGAAGTCGATATTTCCTTCACTGTCTGGGTTAAAGGATGCCGTCTTTTATCATTTAGTGTCGTACTAGGTGACACTTTGTAATGTAATGATGCCTCCGTGGATGGTTAGCTCTTGGCAACGGGGAACGATACTTTTATTCTTCTCTGGTTTCTTTCTTTATCTTACGATAGTACTAGGCCTCTGCCTGTGTTACTAAATGTACAAGATCTTTGTCTTCTATTGGGAATGCCTATTGTGAGCTTTCTCTAACTCTTCTCTCTGAAGAGCTTTCCTTGGCGTATTAATAACCTTGCAATAAAGATAAAGATGGTAAACATGTTTTATATTCGTTAAAGTAATAAGTAGGAAAAGTACTTAGAACAAAGCGTGAAGAACCTATTCTCTTCGGTCATATCGGGGTCCTTACATAGTGTTCTTCCCGCCCTTAGTCATGTGACCCAAAGTGGTCACACATGTGAAACCAAATTATAACAAACTAATCATGTGGCCAAAAGGATCACATGTTCAAAACCCATGACCTCGTAGTGAAGTCATATGCGAAAACTCAAAAACCAATCATAACATGATAAACAAGTCATATGACTCGACTGAGTCACATGCGTAAAACCCATCACCTCCCAAAGAGGTCATGTGCTAAACATAAATCATGTACGCAAGGCATACCTGTAAGGCATACTTGCAAGGCATACTTGGAAGGCACACTCACCAAGCGCACGTCCCATTACTCATAACCCAGTCATATGCGAAACATAACAAATCATAGCATAATAAGTCATACAACTCCGGTGAGTGAGTCACATGCGTAAAACAATAACATACCTACGACTCATCATTATAACCTATGTGAAAACCTTTTCCCATGCTAAGCCATATTCGTGACATAGATACTGTAGCTGAAACACTTTACCTGGGTAGATACTAGCTAACCACATATGATTCTAGTTCACTATAGATAAACTTTAGTCCAATCGGTACATGGTGACTACAAAGCCTAAGTGACCTTGCTGCTAAAGAACTCTAAATAGTATGGAGAGTAACTGGCAGTATATGAAATCTACTTTAGTCTATACGAGTTCTCTCCTACTCTGGCAAGCATCTACCTCTCTATATTCGAACTTAATTGAGTAAAGCTGTGGCTTAAGGATATTATGTTTTACCACTTTATTTCTTCTGATGCCACAATTAATATTTTTGAAATTTCTTATGTTTATTGGCATTAGAAAAAGAATTATTCTCGTATAGTCATAATGTCAAGATCCATCTTGCCGGAAGGAGTCCCCGTTGCACATGTATCGGTAAGACCAGTAGCATAACACAATAGAAAGTCCACTAATTCACCAATGCACCCTATTACTAGCGACAAGAAATTGCTGGCTGTAATCGATACTCTGGCCACCTACAACCACATCTTAATGGACAACTCCTTTGTCATTGTTACTGAGCAATAACCCCTTACTAACCTGAATACAGATAAGATCTTAGGTCCCAAAAGCGTATCATGTCTAGGTGAAATCAGAAAAATACAATACAAAAACTATTTACACCCATGGAAGAATCAACTATTTAGCTAACACTCTCTATTATATTTATGAAAACCATGTACTCACAGACTCTTCTCTTGTTTATAACTCTACAAAGTACCGTGAAGACAGCCCTAATCACACCACATATAAACAAGAACTAGTATTGACTACTGTTAGTACTACCCCTCCTACTACTTGCTTCTCTTTTACCATATACGGGATAGCGCAAACAGAATGAGGAACAGATATTGATAATGAGTAGAAAGACAATTGCACCCTCTGTGGTAAACCTCCATATAAGTTTGATCAAAACAGGCTCTATTGGTACCACAGTTACCTCAATATCTATCCCTTCCATTGTAGTGAAATTGAATTCCTCAACATACACAAGTGACCATATGATCCCTCTTGTAAGAATTCCATGATCTCCATCTTTGGGACTGTTGATGAAGAAGATGAGTAACAAATAGTGGATGACCCTGTAGATAGAGCAGCTTAATACCTTCTTACCCTAAATCCTTTAGTAAGAAGTCACCAAGCTCCCAAACAACTCGAAAAGGCTACATTCTACTTGGAAGCATCCTGCTACCTGCATTCTCTACAGTGAGTACCTCCATCCTCAATTCAGATAATAGATTCATGACCACTGTTTGGCTGACACTGGGGAGCATATAATAACAAGAGTATTATCTTTGTCATACCACACACAATTCATGAAAATCACTAACAACTCCAGGAGGCCTCTAAAGAAGAAGAAGGCACTGTCAAACCAATATGGGAATCTCTTATTAAGGATGAACAAGATGTCCCATCACCTGTGGATGATTTAATCTCAGCCTTCCAAAGCTACATGAGAGCTGAATACTACTATGGTCTAAGCTGTTTCAAAGCTATGAATAGCTAAAGATACAGAAAACTCGCCTCCTACAACATATTCGATAGAATAGTGTATACAAGGACCCATTTTGGTGAATATTTCTTATATATCCCCAAGGTCCTTTGTTCAATGGAATCATTATTAGCAAATTCATCATTACTGAAACCTCCAATAAAGGATACCTTAGTGCTAACCACAATATCTGTTACCACTCAGAATATGTTTACTGGCATAAAATGCAAAAGGGCTACCGTGATTTTGGTAAACAATGTCAACTCTGCAAGGCGAATAAGGAAAGAACTCAACAACTAGAAGGAAAAGTCTATACTATTCAGTTACCTTGCAAAATATTTAAGTTCTTTGCTACCAATTTTACAAGACCATTCAACAAATCTGCCAGTTATGATACTATACTAGTAGCTATGGATTGTTCTTCTGGATATATGTGCCTCATAGCAATGAATATTACAGACTCCTGTAAATATATCAGGAATAACATTTAATGATACCTATTTACCCCCCCCCCGGACACCCATTATTTCTGGTTAGTGATGCATATTCCTATTTCACCGCCAGGGTCTGAAAACATAGCTCCACTTCTCTTAGAATCAAGCACATCATGGTGGCTCCAGAACATCATGTGACTAATGACCAAGCAGAATAAAAGATCTATACAGTCAATACCGGAATCCGAAAGATGATCAAACAATGTCAGACTAATTCGGAACCCACCCTCACTGAGTTCAGTACCTGCATCAATGCTGGATACTCAGAAACTCTTAGAATGTCTTCATACAAGACAATCTTCAGCCTGCAATACCCCCTCCTACCTTGAATCATCTTCAAGAACTCCTCTATCGCCACAACTGATAACTTTTTGAATTGCCATCAAGCTATACAGAATAAGCCTTTCCAAGCTGTTAATGCTGGACAATTCCAGAGTACAACTAGGACCCTTAAGCCTTGATACAAGCATGTTTTAATTCAGCTAGGTGATATGCTTATGGACCGTAAAAACATGTTTATTACCAATGTTAGACACAGCATGAAACAAGAACCAGGATAGTGAGAACCCTTTGAGGTCTTATCCTTTGATCAGCATACTGGAAACTATAGGGTCCAAATGGATGAAGATATATATCACTGGAATATTAGCATTTTCCACACCTTACCTGTCTAATACTGTCGTCTTAATGATAACTACAAGTTTATTCAAAGAATCCAGTGTTGACCTGTTCTTATTACCATCAATAAGATGGAAGAATGGAAAGTTGAAGAGATCTGAGACCTAGATCTTTAGCCTGAAAACCATCAGTTTTGGATCAAATGGAAAGAATAACCTAAGAGTAAAAATAGCTTGGAACCGTTCAAAGAACAGGAGCTCGCAATAGACATGGTGAATAAATGGTTGGAAGCAAACATGTCAGACAATATCTGACCACCAATGATCAACTACATTACAATTTGCTGCATAACGACCAAACCAGAAACCTACTAATTGCTACTAGATCCAACAGACAGAGATGATTTTAGACAATATACCTCCAGTCTGAATTTGAAAGCAGCGAGGAGGAAAATAAAATTATGGAACAAGTACTCAAGTATTTTATTTTGTAAACATTCTTGATCTGAATACCATAACAATATCAAATAATATAGAGCTCAAGATCAGGCAGTGATAGCAGCTTGTTGGACTGTTGTTGAACCGTAATATTATTCAACATGAAGATTACTTCTGTACCCTTTTGTTAGACCACTGTCCAGATTGCAATAATGTATGGGTTGATACAGGTCAGGAATATGGAATCTGTGAGTATGGTGAGCTACATTTCTTTCAATTTTCTTGTTTTATTGCAATTTTTAGTGGCCCTGTTGTAACATGTATAATGAAGAATTCATAGTAGAAACTGCAGCTTTCGGGTTCTCTGACTCTGCTTTTGAAGATTATTAGGTTTGTTTTGTTATTAAATAATTGTTGTATTTGGAGGAATGTAAGCAGTACAGGTACTCAGTTATTGGTTTTGTTTTATATTTTATTTTATGTATTACTTTAATATCTGGTTTGTTTTAAGTATCGCTTAATACTTGATTTTGTTTTATGTTTTATTTTAAGTATTGCTTTGATACTTGGTATGTTTTAAGCATCATTTTATACCCAGTTTTGTTTTAGGTTTTGTTTTAAGTATCGTTTCCATACTTGGTTTCTTTTCAGTATTGTTTCATACTTACTTTTATTTTATGTTTTATTTCAAGTATTATTATGATATATAAGTTGTTTTATCAAAGTGTATGATTCAATACCTTTGATTAGTTTTGTTCATGCTAGTCATGATCTGATTCATGTATCTAAAGACTGCCTGATTGCACGACAGAATAGGCAGACTTCGACCAACAGTATTTCTATATACTTGGTTGAACTGCTACTCCTTTTGTTTTCTCAGTCCATCTTCTAAGCCTCCATCAGTTCTCAGCTCCCACTCCTCCCTGGTATAGCAGGTTACTTGTTGAACTATCATACCTCGTACCGATAATGTGATTAACAACTTGTGAACACCTTATTTGTAACATATCATCGTCTCGTCTACGGTGATATTGGAGGAGAGAAGATTGTATTGCTGATATCTCTTCTCAATTGAACTATTTAAGGACTCTATTTTGTGATGCCAATCAATCAACAAAGGGTTTCCTGTATATCGGAGTCATGGAGATGGCACTTTATTTGACCAAGAGCTTGAGTAACATCATTCAAAGTATAATATCCCCACCATTATACCTCTAAAATCCCTGACTCCTTGTATACCTGCAGGCTACAACAGAGATCAAGCGTGCAATGAATACTCTTATCTCATTGACAATAACTCTTTTCCATGGTTGTTGTCTTTCTCCCCCAGCTCCTTTCTCTGCTGCCTACTCTTTAATTCCAACTTCAATCTGTTCAATAGCCTCCTCGTCTAAGAAAAACTCAAAACTTAGAACTCTTATGATGTTTGGTCATTCCCAGGTCAACAGTGGCTCAACCTTGTGGTCTATTTGTGGGCCTAAAGGGGTATACGGGGTATGAGTGATTCGTTTGTTTCACCGGATCGATTGGGGTTGCCCACTCTAGTCTCCTTCACATCTTCCAAACTCAGCTTGGTGCCCCACCTCCTCATTTTTTTGTCGGTTTGTTCTGTAGACTCAACTTTGTTGGCAATTGGGAATTGACCGAAATGGGTATCAAAGGTGCTCATACTTGCTTGGTATTCAGCATCACATATGTATCTCAAGGCCGGGAAGGAGAGTGGAGGTTGTTGTGCAACCTCACTGTTACACCCTTTCTGGAAAAGCGTCATCCCTACTAGACAATAATGTGCCTGTGACGATTTTTGACTGTCTCAGACCGCCCAAGGGATAGTACGATACGAGTAACGAGCCACAGGAACTGAAGCTCGAGCGAGGACGTTGGAGTTTCCTTTTCTGGTAAGGTGCCAGGATTTTTTACTTTTTCTTTTGGCCTAGGCCGGGGTTGCCATGGTTAGTGTGAGCAGGGCTATCGCCCCACTATCTATGTCAGGCGAATATTGAAAGTCAAAGCGCGATTTTCAACTCCCGCCAAGCCAGATTTTATGGGGGATCACTCAATCAACGCCCTTGTCCCCTACTTCACGATTGCTTCACGTTTTCAACGCCGCAGCGTTTCACGTTGGATTCCCTCTTGAAAGACGGCTGGGATAACGTCTTGTAATACAAGGGAATCCCCCTACAGTCCTTCTGGTCGACCCTCTACTGTTGTTTACTCGGAACCGCCTAGCGCAGACGAGTTCACGGTTCCGATAGTCTGGTAATTCTCTTTGGTTCTTGCTCTCTCCTCCCCATGTCTTCCTCTGGCCTCTCGTTCCTTCGAAGGTGGGCACTGCCAGAGGCCCCGAGAATTCACCCCTCCCCTTGGTCGCTGGAATTATTGCGTTGTGGTAGGCTGCGGATTGGTGAGACTGGCTCGGCTAGTGGAATGGGGGGTGCATGCGGCCATTGTAACCGCACAACTACCTCTCGCCTTGATGGTTTACTACGACCGCGTGGGTTTCCCATGTGGCGGAGAGTTACGGGGTGGCGGTTGGGCCATAGTAGTGTTTATTTTATTGGTGTTGGTTTTACCGTGTTCTGGCCGGCCCATCAGCTTGCTGCGGGGCGGGTGGGTACTGTTACGGATGAAATTTGATTTTGCTTTCTTATATTATTTTTAGCTAGTTTCGCAAATCTTTAGCTTAGATTCACAATTATTTTAGTTAGCTCTTTACTCAGAATGGGGAATCATATATTGTTTGCATTTACTGGGAGCTGAATAGGTCGTGTTCTCAATGGGAGAGGGTTTGCTAGGCTTGGCGGACAGGAGGGTGGAAGTTTAGTCTATATAGCCGCGGTTTTCTTCTCCTATCTTTTTTTTTTTTTTTTCACCACCACCACCACCACCACCACCACCGCATTTCAATGGAGGAACAGAGGAACACGGAAAGTGGGGAAACGGTTTTGAATTTGTGTCTTGTAGCTAGATAGTTGGACAACCGGGACAGGTTGGATTTTTTTCTCTGGGGTTTTCTTTTTTTGAGGTTTGTCTTGTGCGAAGAGGTTGATTAGCTAGCTTGGAGATTGAAGGTGATCGCAATTGCAAGGCATTTTCTTACGGTTCGAAAGTTTCATCAGTGATAGTTGGTGACTAGCAGGTTCTCATCCTGTGAAGTACACATACCATTCCGCACAAAGTTTTTGTTTTTCAGTACTTTCCAGGTGTAGGGCGCGATGGGCGGTGGTGGATTTCCTTAGCGGCCCGACGGCTGGGGGAGTATCTCATTCGCTAGATCAATACCTTTGGTTAGATGGATTGCTTGAAGAATGAAAAATAGGTTTCTCTTCGCTTGCGGTTCAATTATTCCAGTTCCTACGGCACAAGGTATTTTTCCCCGCGATTGCCAATCTCACTTTAACGTTCACAACTGAAGCCATTACCCCATAAGTTACAATGAAGATACTAATTCCGATTGGTCCAGGCATCGCTACCGGCTTCTGGGGCGCAATGGCAACTTGAGACAGGGGTTTTTGTCAACCACCTCTTTTGGTGCAACTCGCCTAGCCCATATTGGCTTTGGACTACTAATTACCCCTTCTCGGAAGAGACCATTTACGACTGCAATGCGCGCCGTTTGGTGGATCGTTACATCGGCCGGGTTCTCAGCCTTGTAAACAGCAAATCGGGGATTATTCAGTGGTTATTTCCGTCCGACGACACAGCTTGTTCCATCGTCCCCGGTCTTTTGAAATACAGGCAGATTACCTGAGCATTTCTGTACCTGGTTGGCGAACGTTATTGGCAACGGCGGGTGGAATCATGGTTTCTGCTGGTGGAAGTTACCCCTCCGACCTTTGTGTTCCTGGGTTCTACCCTCCCCTGCTGGAGTGCGGGGCAAGTGCAGGCATGTCTACAAGAGGTTTGACGTGGTTCGGCTCAAAGCAGTGGAACATCACTACGGCTAAAACCCCATATGATGGTTGTTACGTCACATGTCCTCTGGGAATGACCGACTGGCTTTTTCATCATCTTTGTACTGGGGGGGTTGGTAAAGTCAGGTCCACTTCCGGAATGGTAAATAGTGACTGCTCGAGCGAAAAGCAATATGACAACCGGCACTTGCATCAGGACGTGAAAGATCCGTTCACCCGAGAACATCAAATGTCCTCAAGGGCACCTTTCTAACTTCCCCGGTGCCCGTCCCAAGGCTCAACTTGGGAAAGCTCTTGGCAGCTATGGGTGAGTTTATCGGACCTGGATCACTTCATCGCCGTGGTCGTGTTGGAAATGACTGGTGCTATGCATTATTGCGCCACTTGGGCTAGAGTATACTGTACTAGCGCGTCACCTAGATGCCTATCATACCCGTTGGGTCGAAGTAGACCATGGGAGGCTTCGAGAAAAGGTTACAGTTTCTCGCAAATCATTTCGGGGTCCAGGATTGTCCACGGGAACAATAGCACAATAAACGATTTCCAGAGCGAGATCTGTTCTAGTACATGTGCTGATCTCCAGGATGGTTCGTGTGCGATGCTGAGTAATTGCGGGGATTAATTGATTCGGCGGTGAAATGGCTTCTTGTAATCCCATTCGCGTGAGGAAACTGGGAAATCCCGGGCAGGGCTCGCTATGAGATCACTCATTGGGGAACAAGGCCTTAAAGGCTTAAGCACTGAGTTATAGTGGTTCTCGATTGTTAGCCGATATGGCAAAAATTATCCACGATCGGCAATGTTCCATTTTCCGAGCCGTGGTGGTACGATCCTAGCAAGGTGGTACAAGTACAAGGTCCTTAAGTCGAGATCCAGAGAAGCTTTTCTGTACGTGGCCCTTTCTCAGCAGAGTCGATCTCCCACCTCCAACTTTCGCGAACTCGTGTTGCGCTGATGGTCTCTCTTCCGACTGTTTTTTTCCTGGAGTGTTGCCACCTCTCCCAACATGGGACAACTTCTGTTAAGATTAAACTAACACCGAGAATGGGTAGAGCAACCTATCCCCGCACGTGGTGTGCGCTGTTTGGCCTGTGTTATACCCAGACTAGCTTCCGGGGTGCAAGATGTAGACAGTTAAAATATGAGTTAGCTCTTTAATACCTGGGGAGAAGGTCGAGGACTTGTAGCAACTGCCCAAAGCAACCGGCATATTGTCTATCCGAACCCCCCTCAGTTAGCCGTGACACATGGCGCTGGTTGGTTTAGGGTCAGAGCAGAGATGGGGAAGGAGCCTATTCATTATATCACAGCTGCTTGAGGCGCTCCGGGGTCTTGGTTCTCGGGAAATTTGTAAATATTTGACTCACCCTGTAGGCCAAAAGTAGCAGAGTCCCTCTTGCTGCTTAATAGATATTTCTATGATAGGGATAACTTCTTCCAACCTCGTCCGTCGGCACTCACCCTATTCGTCTGGGGGGTTGAGGGGTCTCTGTTGCACCAAATTCCTATAAGCACCGTATATCCATATACAGATATGTAACCGTACCGTACAAATGCAAGCGGAAAAACTGCGATTATCGTCGTCAATACATCTATAACGGTGGGGAGTTGTTTTCATCGCAACCACGTGTCGGAGATGTCATGTTGATCTCCTTGTTCCCCTTGTGATCAAGGAGCTATTAGACCGGAGGCACTCTGATTGGTCGGGGGGCGATACGCCCTGTCTTCGAAATCCCGCGCTAGGGGATAAGCGAGGGCGAGACAAATAAGCCGAAAAACCAGC
This sequence comes from Tuber melanosporum, assembly GCF_000151645.1. Classification (NCBI taxonomy): domain Eukaryota; kingdom Fungi; phylum Ascomycota; class Pezizomycetes; order Pezizales; family Tuberaceae; genus Tuber; species Tuber melanosporum. The sequence continues at coordinate 216,065 of NW_003298810.1, read as the reverse complement.
CCCCCGGCCGCGACAAAGAAAAGAAAAACACAGAGCGTCCCACTGAGAGGTGCACTTACCACCTTCTGGCCAATTAGTTAATGTCACACAAGTGCGACGCACAAAGCGAGTTCCCAGGGGGCAGCTTGCCCCAGAAATCGCAGATTTCTGAACACGATGTTACGCCGTGGAAAGTCCACAAAGGTACTGTACAAATCATGCATATGACCGCCGAAACGGTAAGGACACCATTGTCTCGATACAAACGCTCACTCACTTCGTAGTTCTTCAACTGTGTCATGGAGTCGCTTTTTTTCATGTCGCCAGGGCACTGTTTTCCCACTTCTCGCAGCGATCCTAGAGTAATTTTGAGTAACCCCTTCCCCGTTGCTACCACTCGCTGGAGAATCTGTATTCACACAGGATACAGTGGAATCAAGTCCTCCACACGACTTACCTGCATGCCTGCGTCACGAGATCATCCCATCCTTAAGTCAGCTATTTGAGCGAGAATAATATGTCCGAAAGCTTTCCTTTTTAATGTAGAATCTCATGTGCCCACTCACCTTTTGTGTCAGACATGTTGTCTACGCGGTATGATATCTAGAACCTTTTCTCCGGCTGAAAGGTCAACCTCCGAAGTTCCGGAAACTATTTTCTTCACCGCAAACCAAATATAATAATCCCTTACGAACTTGAAACTATGGGGGGCCTCATCGGGGGAAACATAAAGTGTAAAGGAAAATTGGTCTGTATACTTGCTGTGATCCCTCTGATGACAGAAAATATAGAAGACAAACTCCTAAGTTGGCACTCAACACCTACCATGAGCCGGGTAAGCTATCAGACAAATACCGGGCACGCAAGCAAACGAATATAAGCGACCTCAAAGTTTATATCAATACAAGGACTTAGTATACAGGATTTGTGAAAAGGGAGATTCAGTTGTCGATAGCAGTGCAATGACCAAAGTTGATCTTCACTAGCCCTTTGTTTTCCAGGAGTGGCCACAATAATCTAGCAACAGCAGTCATCCCCACAACAATCGTCATACCGAATACCGACCACTCAAAGGCCACCAAAGGGTACTCCGGGCAATCTTAAGATATACTACTGGACTCAAAGGGAGAGAGTGTGGTGCGTCGTAGGTTTGCATGAGGAACTGTTTGGTTCATGGATTTCTCCAGGGATTGGGATCGCTTCAACTTAGGACCCCAGTCTGCCTCCGATCTATGGATTCTGAAAAACGTGATCCTTTGGGTGTGCGATTCATGAATTTTCTATCCCTGCAATAATTACTGCGATCCATTAAAACAGTAGTCAATGCGAGTGGTAATTTTCACATGAATTCAGCGGACCAGAGGGCAATACCACCACGATTACCGACTCTTCAAACATTCTGGGGTGTGCAATGGGACTTGTTTTTGGCAGTGCCTCAACCGGGAATCCGGCTTTTATTGAGCCCCTGGGGGAAAATTATCAAAGGGTTGACAGTCAATAGAAAAGAAAAGAAAACCTATTGAACCAGAATCGTTGGATCGGTTGGGATGAATGGTCGAAACGCGCACTAAGTACTGTACTGTATGATACAGGTTTTCCGATAGAGCTGTATTGCTTGGAAAATGCGCGACGTGGTAAAATTTTGGTAAGCAGGTAGACCCTGTATACGAGGTCCAGGGGTACAGTACCATATTAACTTAAAAATGGCGGTTAAAAAGATGTTCTTGATATAGCTTTCGGCTCACAATTCCCACATATTCTCCAATGGCACTGCCAATTACCGAAATACCTTTTCTCCAAATTGACAAAACTGATATCCGTGGACAAATTGAGCCATTAACCTTGCCTGGTTCACCTTATTTAACATACTAGCGCGAGGTCTAATTGAAGAAGTTAATACCGAGCGTATTCAGTTACGCTAGGCAGAAAACGGTAAGAAGGAAAATATTGGTCACACGGTTAGCGGTGTGGACTATAATATTTCTTTCTGGTCAAGGCGATGGCACTTGCGTGGGAATGTCAGCCGATACACCCGGACCAAGGGGCAGTTTATGCAGGTGACATTTGAAGCTGTACACCTGTATTTGTGTGGGATGTTGTGTGCTCAGTGTGCGGTGCACTGAGAACTTGAACTTCCCAATTAGGGCGCCAAATGTCCGCTCAATTATTCTAACCTACAATATCTCCCCCCAACTTCAATCGCCATGGGGCCACAATTTTCAGACAATACAGGAGGTAACTTTCGTAAAGAGTGTTACTCATGAATACAAAACGAAACTGACTAAGCTAATATTTAGTTATTGATCTGCACTCGACAAGAATTGCTTGGGGTGGTTCGCTGTGACAAGGATAACAAGTCTTACGGTGGACAAGGGCTTTGCGATGAGTCCAGTATAGCAAGCGACGGCAAATGCCAATGCAACCATGGCATGAATAAAGTTAAATAAACAACCTTTAACATGGTGATGCGAAGAGATATTACATGTTATAATTGGAATAGATAGGGGGATATAGACTGCTTCTACAGCCTTGGGGTGCTATTGTACCTCGATGTCCTTTAAGAGAAGAACTCCCTTGGTTAACTTAATTTATACTTTCTCATCCTTGCGCTTCATGTTTTCACATAAGAGATTCAAGTTTTCTCTCCTTTTGTTCTCTAAGAATTCGTAGATAAATCTTAGTGCTGAATATCTTTCGGTTCTCCGGAAGACTGCCTTCTCAGGCTTAGTGCCGATACCTGAGTAGTGTTACGAGACGTTGTTTGGTATTAAGGAGCAGTGAGTTAGGGTTTCTCCCTGTTCTTATAGAGGATGAATCTGCAGGTCCACTGAGTCATGAAGATGTGTACAGTACCTCATCGACAACGCTATTCGGTTGTGGCTCAAGGTCACATTTGCCTCAACGTCACCTTCTATTTGTATGTGAATTAGAGAGTTACGAACCACTACAATACCTTTTCGAAGATACTACAAACGTCCTTCTGGATCTCACATGTTGTCCTATGCCCCGGAAAACAAGTCTTCCATTTTATTTCTGCTCTTTTACAGCCTTTATTTTTATCTTGTGAGACTTTAGTTTCGGTCGAACCTGAAAGTAACCTTGAGCCAGATCTGACGTTAAGCTGTCGGGCACGGTAAAGTGGGAAGGAGGGAGTTCGCCAACCCTAGACCAAGCTGATGCGATTTCAACCTTATCTCGGGCGACAGAAACCATTCCGATCTTACGTGTTATTCAATGACTATATTATCCTACAGTACTTCCGCCTAACCCGCAAACAACCATTGATCCCGCACAAAAGTCATAGTTCGTTGGCCAATAGCGACCGAAACTGAGCAATAAGGTCGGAATTCGCTGTCATTAAGATGGCAATTCGCGCTGCGACCTTTTGGGAAATTAATACGAAAAATATATTGTTAGATATCTGAAGACAAGTGGTTCTGAAATCTATATTTCTATAGGGAATTGGTCTGCCCTGTTGGCAGCTCTCTTCAATTGGTGAGAATGATTTGGAAACTGGACTCAAGCGGCGAGAATTTGTATCGGCATTCATACAAAGAGACAACAGTCCCGATTCTGTTAATACATGTTTACCGGGGATGGTTATAGAGATGCGACGGATGGTGTTGCGTGTCTGGGCGTAGGGCAGTACTGTACAAGGGGCGACTAGATATTGGTGTCAAGGTGGTTGATGGGTAGGTGAGATATGTCTGTCTTAAGCGAAATCTATAGAATGAGGAGCATGTTGGTATTGTTCCCCAACTCCAGAATATTAAATTTTGTACAGACTACAAGATATACGATGGGGCGATTAAAAGTGGAGACCCTGCAAGCTGTTCATAGATGACTTTGGATTATGATACCCTGGCATCTGGCAGCTTTAGATGGGCTGCTACAAGACTTGATCCGGCAGTTGCCTCGGCGCCCCCAGGCTTTGGCGGCCGTTGACAATTTCGACAAGCCACACCCGGGCTTCTCAAAACCATTCCTGGACTGGCCGCCCGGGATCACTAATCGCACACCATCTGTCGTGTTGTCAATTGGTCAGCAATCGCCCACACTTGCACTGAAGGGATAATGAAGCAGCCGCAATGTGAATTAGTGGCGGCGAGTGGAAAATCTGAGAAGTCATCCTCTCCACTAGGAATAGTTTGCCTCGGCAGGGGTTTTGATTTTTCAGAGCAAACCAAGGGGATAAAGGTGGACCGCGGATCTTACTCACCTTACAATGAGGTTCCTTTTTCTTTGTCTTGACTCAGTTCATTTACTTGGTATCACAGTGTGGTTGCGTAGTTGGTGACCCCCGACTACCGGCGTCCCTCCGATGCGCTTAGCTATCTGCTGAAGTTGCGACAGTAAAATTTAACTCATTGACCGTACGATTCTCGAGTATTTTGCTCACGTGATTTTGGGTGATCACTCCATCCAAAAAGTCTAAGCAACAGTCTTGGTAACTATGGAGATGGTTTGTACGGTACTGTATATGGGAATTCGGCTCACAGTTGGCGTCAGAGTTTTCGAGGTTTGAAGGTGTGGATTCGACATTTGAGAGAACCATTTTGGAATTAGAAAAATAAAATTCCGTAATTCTGTGCAATCCACACTAGCACCACGTGTGCCACCTCCCGTATCAATTACCCTCTGCCTCTCTCAAGTATCAGCTATCGATTGCTATGGTGGGTTCTCAGAGCCATGGTCCCAAGCGGCCAGTCCGTCCGGTTTTTAGTACGGCCCCACTGACCGAGGATTTTTCAGGGACGGCCTGGCCAGGCTGAGGAAAAGCGGCTCTTCCAAACCAAAGCCGGGCCCGGCCAGGGTCACCTGAAGGCCGACGTCTCGATAGATCACTTGTTTTTCACTACCAATAGATCATTTATTATTCAACAGGATTAATTTTCACAAAGTCACCCGGTTAACCAATTTTCACCCAAGCTAGTTAGAGAGTTGTGTGAAGAATGGTATAGAAGTGTTTGGAGGTTGGCCAGAATATTTGCGTATCATGGGGGTTCATCGATAGAAGACATTGATTTGTCTTAAGAGAGATATAGCGCTGGGGGCATGTTGCTACTATTATCCTATTACGAGTGTTTTAAAATTGAAAGCCCGCAGGCCATCAATCGATATCTTCAGATTACCTGGGCATCTACCCGCTTCGATCTCGCTTTCGCCAAGACTCGACCTGGGGGTCCCCTGTGTTTCACTAACATTCGGTAAGTAAATGCATTACATGACCACTACGCCTTATCAATACTCCTCTCCTATCCATGAGTACAAGGGTAGATCATGAATTGGTGGTACAGGGCAGGGATTAGAGGTTAGAGAGCTGTGGTACGGCGCTTATCAAGTGTGGACCGTAATTGTGTCCAAATCAAAGCAATTAAATTTAACAAAATACAAACTAAAAAACTAAACACTTGTGATCATAGATAACACTACTGTTTTATCTTTTTCGGTTTTTCCAAAGTTTCTTTTCCAACCCTCTTGTTTCCAACAAATACTCCCATATAGTCAAGAGCGAAAGGTCCACTCTGAGGGTGCTACCTAGGAACTATATCATAGGTTATCAGGGATATCAGAAGAAATATTAAAATTAAAGCCGGAGACAAAAGAGAGGAAATGATAGTATGGAAGAAAAACAAAAGGACTTGGGTAGGTGAAACGGGGCAGGGGATCATCAGAGAATTGGGTATATAGCAAGAGGATGAGTGGTGAGTGTTTGAGGAAAGAGGAGGTCAGAGTCTGAAGGGGGTAGGTAGTGCAGGTCTGGGGAGTAGTGCAGGTGGTTGAGTAATGGTAGAGTAGAAAGCATAGAGGAAGTAGCAAAAAAAAAAAAAAAGAAAAAAGGGAGACAAAACAACAGATAAGAACTAGTATTTAGTACGACCACCATTTGCGCTGAGAACAGCATTGACTCTATCTGAAGTTCATATTAAGTAATCAAATTCCACTATTGGTCAATAGCGGTAATCATTGTTGAAAATTGGAAAGTATAATGATCGCCATTTGGGAAGTTAGTTTTCTGGGAATGGGAAATGATAGTTTACTTCTGCTTTTGTTATTTTCGTCTTATGATAGCACTAGGCCTCTGCCTACATTACGGATAGTATAAAACCTTTATCTTCTATCAAGGACATATATGGCAAGCTTTCTCAAACAGTATCTCTTCCAGAGTCTTCTTGGTAAAATAATAATAACTGTCATGATAATTATAAAGAGCGTAACATTATTTTGTATTCGTTAAAGTAATAAGTAGGAAAGGGGCTTAGAAGTCAATCTAATTTTATTTAAACTCGTACTGCCAACACTGGCATATAACGAGCTCCAGTTGGCACAGGAATACTACTAACCAGTATACTACTAATCCTAAGCTAACTAAGTCTATAGCGCAGTACCTACCATCTCTGAGTCATCCCTGCATGAGAATTAATTACAAGATTATCAAACAACCCAGTGCCTACCCCGGTCCAAGTGTGTAGCCCTCTGATATGAAGCCAACCAGTATAAAGCATAGCTGAAGCGGAGTAAAATACCAACCTGATCAGGTTCCTCATCCAAGAAACATAAAAACAATACCTCATGGCCTAACTACCATCCTATGAAATTTCCATCACAGTAGAAAACCAACAAAAAACAAACTCAACCTACAGGCACAAAATGGCAGGGAGGAAGTAACCAACATGTCCACCTCTAGTGCCCACATGCTAGGCCGGTGACCCTATGAACCCACTTTACCAGTTTCCTCCGAAGAGTGTACCGGTGAGGAGAACCAGTACCTGCTGCCTATTCTTCACACAAAATAACAAAAAGAAATGAAATATGTAGAGATAGTAACAGATCAAGAAGGTCTGTGGGGCCTATCTCCCATGTGTGGTGTCTTGCCTCCTCCTACCGTACTCAGAACTAAACTAAAGATGACGAAGCAAACCCTGCAAAACCTAGCATGTAAGACCCAAACAAGTGCAAGCCAGTGGTCGTAACATACTATCTATACAAGTAGCTATCAGCCACCTGGTCCATCTGGGAGCTTTGTAGCACTTAGCAGCTTGATCTAACAGCTTACGCCAGACTGGAAACACTTAATTAGACCTCGTCTAACATGATGTAGGCCCGCTCGATGCTGGCAGGTACCTCTCTCAACCCAATCAGCCCCCCCAAATCCTCACATACCAGACATTACAGGGCTCATCCAGCCCCCTCAACCGCCCAGACAGATCAACCAACCTACAGCCACAGGATAGCCTATACCTAGTCATATCAGGTGGCCACTCATCTTGGACAATCCGATAAAGCCCTAACTCCCAACGTGGTATAGCTGAGGTGGGCCCACCAGCCACAGCTGGTAGCTATGAAGAAGGCAGCACCAATGCCCAAAGGCAGTGGCCCCAGCCACATGGTCAAACAAAGCCACCAAAGTCTAACCAAGTCAGAAAACAGTAAGCCAAGCCAGCCAAAACCAGGTTGACAGGTCCATTAACCCATGTAGACAAAAGGACTGGCAAGAGGCGCCCAGAACCTATACGACAGCAAGGGAGAAGGCAAGTCCATGGAAGCCAAAAAATGGAAGGTAGGCCTCACTTTGTAAAGGGATGAAGCCACCCAACACAATTCACAACCAAATTATTTAAATATATAAATAATACAAGTATCTAGCGGGCAGTCTTCCCCCACCACCACAGGTAACAACAACAGCCTCCAAGAGGATAAGGCCTTTCAGGATCAAAGCCATCGCATACAAAATGAAAAAGTGACACCCGACTAAACTACCAAAAATGCCATAAGGACTAAGATCTAAGGGAATGGTGATAAATAACATTGTAGAATTCCGATTGTAGAAACATATAGTAACAAGGAATGGCGGGATAGGTACCTGCCTACCACCTGGGGATTGATGCGGTCAGTACCAGGTGTTGAAGCTTAGGAAGGTCATTAGTCTATCCTAATGGAGTTTTTTATTGTGAGAACTAAGAATTGTATTAAAGCCCAACAAACATGAGATTGTGCAAAGAACGCCACAGGTGGTAATCCAGCCAGATGCAGTAATCCATTCTCCCCAATTGAACGCGAAACCTACGAATAGACTATAGACAGAAAGGTGAAGACAGTTTACTGAAAGGGGCTTGTAAGTAACTGTGATAAAGTGCTCAAATTGCCATCATCCTGAGATAACAAGCAGACAATGAAAAGGTGCCAAGAAGTAACTCACCACACAACAATGATCTAGACAAACTACACACCAAGAATCGGAGAAACTACTAAGCGAAGTCTGATGTTACACCAAGAATCAAGGGTATCAAAGACTACTGTAGGTGTCACGAACATGGCTTAGCATGAAAAAGGTTTTCACGTGACACATGGTTATGAGTCACAGGTACATTATTGTTTTGCGCATATACCCTATTCGGGTTATATGATTCGTTATTTCTGGGATGTGTAATGCTTTCCCACATGGCTCAAGTATGAGTCATAGGATGTGCGCCTGACAGGTATGCCTTGCGAGTGTGCCTTGTGGGTAAGCCTTACGCATATGATTTATGTTTCACACAGGACCTCATTATGAGGTTATGCGTTTCGCGCATATGACTCAGTCGAGTCATATGACTTGTTTATTGCGTTATGATTGGTTTATGAGTTTTGTACATGACCTCACTATGAGGTCATGGGTTTTGAGGATGTGATCACTTTGGTCACATGACTAATTTGTTATGATTTGGTTTTGTACATGTGACCACGTTAGGTCACAGGATTAAGGGCGGGAAGAATACTATATAAGGAGGTCGATGCGGCCGAGGAAGATAGGTTCTTCAGGCTTTGTTCTAAGTACTTTTCCTACTTATTACTTTAACGAATATAAAATACCTTTAAGATCTTTATCTTTATTGTAAGATTATCGTTACGCCAAGAGGTTCTGGTTATGAAGACGAGTTGGAGAAAGCTTACGATAGCCGTTCCTCATAGAAGACAAAGGTTTTGCACTATCAGTAACGTAGGCAGAGGCATAAAGTTATCGTTGGACGTAGAGAGAAGAAAAAATGGAAGAGAATTATCGTTCCCCGTCGCCAAGAACTAACTATCTAGACAGGGATCATTACATTACAAATTGTCACCTAAGTGCGACGCTAAATGATATAAGAGGGCATCCTTCAATCCAGACAGAGAAGGAGATATCGACATCGACGATCAAAGCCTTAACCTTGGAGGATTCAGCGATGCCTTAGATCATGTCTCAGCAGAACCCTCGAGAGCAGCAAGCCCAGTAACCCCAGAGAAAGGATCACTAGTCGATAGCTATCCTGCAGGAACTCCACGACCCGAGAGAATGTCGGGATCCGCAGTACCTGGGCCACCGGCCCCAGCCGCTCCGGCACTAGGGACCAGCATACTTGGAATGACTGAAAGTCAGTTTCAGGCATTTCTCGCAGCCACACAAAATACAGGGCAAGGAGATGTCCAAAGACCGAAATCAAAGGAGCTCGATACATACGAAGGAGCTGAAGACAAGCTATGAATATTCTTAGTGCAATGCGAAGGGTATTTTGCTGTTAAGGAATATGGAGATCAAAATGATGAGATCAAGATTCCATATGTGGAATCTCTGCTCAGAGTACTCGCGGGACAATGGATCATGCCTTTCCAAGATGGAAGAAGTATAGGGAATGGGTCACATACGAAGAGTTCAAGGTGACACTGTTCGAACAATTCGGAGATCACAACACCAAAGAAACACCAAGCCGAAAGCTGGAAAAACTCCAACAAGGAAAACGAACATTCTCGGCATACTGGAACGAATGCCGACTATTAGAATACGAGCCGAAGTTTGATAATGCTACTCTCTACATCTTCTTCCTGAGAAACTGCAGTGAGAGACTCAAAGAGGCATGGGGAATCTCTGACCAGCACTATACAACAGCAGAACGATTTGCAAGATGGGCAATTGATAAAGAAAGCAAATTAAAAATGGTTCGAAGCAGCTCGAAACACACTATAGCACACAGGGTAGTCCAATCATCCTAGGATGGGGACGGGACCTTCAAACCGTAAGCACCTCGAGCAGAAGGTCGAGCATTACAACCAGGCGAGCCAATAGAGTTAGACAAATCAAGAGCAGGACCTGCTCTGAACCTGTCGAAGGAACAATACGCCAGAAGAATGAATGGGAAACTCTGCCTAAAGTGCAGGAAAGCAGGACATCGGATACGAGAATGTAAAAGCCGAACCGACAATGGATACCAAGGAAACAGAGCTGCTGGAAATAATCGTTTCCAAAATCAACAAAGGTGCAACATCGGTGAAATGATAGCAGAAGATTCACAGGCGGAAAATGACGAGGGTCCGCAGTAAACAGTGGTCTGGGAGACCCAAGATGTGGATCTGGAAAACCCATCAAGGTAGTGAACTACTACATGGTACTACACATACAAAGAGGAGAAGAAGATGGAGATCATCTGATGATCAAAACAAAGATATACAAAGAAGAAAACAAAGAAACCACAATATATGCAATGCTCGACTCTGGGGCCACCGAAGACTTCATCGACAAAGAAATATGTGACAAATACGGCCTCCACACTAAACAAGCAAACAAAGCGTGGCAGGTCTACTTAGGGGATGGAAAACCAAGCGCTACGGGTCCTATAATCCATACGGCGACAGTACCTATGGACATTAACAGCCATAGGGAAATGGCAACCTTTCAAGTAGCAGATCTAAAAAACCAGGAGATAGTCTTAGCGATGCCATGGTTATGGAAGCATAATCTGACGATCAATTAGAATGAGAACAAGATGACCTTTACAAGCAAACTATGTGCAACACAATGTCTCCACAGTTCGCCAGTGGTCTACTCAACACCGATAGGAGAAGCTGAAGAAACTATGCATGTAAAGTTCGCCATGATACGGCAAGCTAAGAGAGTCCAGATACAAAGGCTGGACCACGAGGCAAGAGTGCCTACCAAGGGTTCCAAAGGGGCAGCAGGATATGACCTATATGTCAACGAAGGAATCGAGATCTCTGCCAATAGGCAGGCAATGATAGCAACGGGAATAGCCATTAGACTCACAGAAGGCACCTAGGGAGGAATAGCACCCCGAAGTGGTCTAGCGGTCAAATATCGGCTCATGGCCATGGCAGGAGTGATCGACGTCGACTATACAGGTGAACCCAAAGTGGTTCTGGCCAACCTAGCTCAAGAGGACTACCAAATCCAGAAAGGCAATTGAATCGCACAGTTGATAATCGAAAGAATCAAAGAAGAGGATCTGCATGAAGTAGATCAACTGGAAGAAACCGCAAGAGGAAACAAGGGATTTGGAAGTACAGACCAAAACCAGCCTGATACAACAAAAAGAATTGTAATCAAAGAGATCACAGCACAAGTCTTTGGACGGTACTATCGAAGAGGAGATACAACAGGAATTCTCAAATGGACATATGAAGACGAAAAAGCAGTTCTAGCAAAAATCAACATCAGCACAGGGCTAGCAATCCAGGACAAGAAATACCAAATCAAAAAGGGGTGGAGAGAATTCGTTCCAAAAGAATATCACCAATTCACAAATCTATTCCAAGAATAGGAAGTGAGGGAGCTACAACCTCGAAGACCAGGAATCGATCACGAAATACGGCTGGACAAAGATAAAAAAATGGGAACAGCAAAAGAGATTTCCTACAAGAAGTTATACTCCCTAGAAGAAGCAGAGCTAGAAGAACTTAGGAAGTACATCGAGTAAAACATAAAGCGAAGATGGATCAGAGATTATTGCACGTCAGGTGGATCCCCAATACTATTCGTCAAAAAGAAAGAGAGAAAAATAAGACTCTGTGTGAACAACAGAGCCCTCAATTCGGTTATCAAGAAAGACCAATATCCACTACCCTTGATTGGAGAAGTACCGGACAGACTGCGGTGAGCGAAATACTTCACCAAACTTGACATCAAGGACACGTACCATAATATACGCATCAAGGCAGGAGACGAATGGAAGACTACATTTGCCTCAAGATACGGAAGGTTCCAATACTTGGTAATGCCCTTCGGGCTAACCAAAACACCGGCTTCATTCCCGAGATGGATCAACAAAGTACTTAATAAGTACCTCGACATATGTTGCATCGTATACTTGGACGATGTACTCATATACGCGGAAAACATACAACAACACCAAAAAGATATCAGCAATATCATGGCCGCAATACATGGATCAGGAATGAAGATCAAACCAACAGAATGCAAATTCCATAAGGAAGAAACAGAATACCTCAGATTTATCATCAATCAAAGTGGGGTCAAGGTCGATCCTGTCAAACCAGTAGCCATATGGGATTGGGCCAAACCAAACAACAAGAGAGATGTTCAATGCTTTATGGGATTCTGCAACTTTTATCGAAGGTTCATCGAGGGATTTAGCAGGCTTGCAAAACCACTCTATAACCTTACAAAGAAAGACAAGAAATGTGAATGGGGAGAAACGGAACAAAAGGCATATGATGCAATACGAACGCATCTAACATCGGTACCTGTACTGGTTCATTTCAATCCAAACCGAAGGACAATGATCGAAACGGATGCTACAAAACATGTATACTCAGGCATACTCTTGTAACAATGCAATAAAGGAAAATGGAGGCCAGTCTCTTACCGATCCAAGACAATGCCCGGCGCAGAGTGCAACTACGATGTTGCAAAGAAAGAACTATTAGCGATAGTTCAAGCATTAAAAGAATGGAGGAGATATCTTTCGAACAACGACCATCCAGTCTGAGTTCTAACCGACTACCAGAACCTGGTCCTGTTCATAACTACGAAAGAATTGAACGACCGCCAGATAAGATGAATGGAACACCTCCGCAAATACAACTTCAAAATCGAATACCGACCAGGCAAAGAGAGTGGAAAGCCAGATTCTCTTACAAGGATTGCAAGCGACAAACCACAAACGAAAGAAAACGAAAGAATCAAACAAAAACACGAACACTATTACCAAAAACCTACTTTGAGGCAATGGAGGTTCTCCAATTCACATCAACGGAGGAAAGAGGAATTGAGAACACAAACGAGAAAGACAAAAACAATTCTGGCAATAAGAGAAGCCTTGGAGGAAGGGAAAAAGGAGATGAAAGGAATTGCTCTGAGTTTATGCCAATGGAAGGACGGAAATATGTGGTACGATGGAAAACAATAGATCCTGGAAGAAGAGGGGATAAGGACAAACATCATACGATAACAGCATGATATCCAAATGCCAGGACACGGGGGAACCGCTAAAACCATCGAATTCATCACGAAGTCATTGGATTGGCCAGGACTATGCGAGGATGTCAAACAATATGTCAAAAACTGTGACATATGCTAAAGGACGAAATGTGCTAAACACTCACCATATGGATTTCTAAAATCAAACAAAGTTCCCGAACAACCATGGGAAACAATTACTATAGATTTCATTACGGACCTACCGACATTGGAAAATTGCGATAGCATCCTGTTTGTGGTGGATCGTCTGACCAAAATGAGTCATTTCATTCTGGTTAGAACAGACATCAACACTAGAGATTTTATACAAACATTCTTCAGAGATGTCTATCGACTTCACAGCCTCCCAAAGAGTATCATTACCGATTGAGGAATACTATTCACAATGGGACTATGGAAGAAAGTAACCGGAGAAATGGGAATACAAAACAGTGGGAGCACAGAGTTCCACCCACCAATGGATGAACAAACGGAACGGGTAAATGTGATACTCGAACAATATTTAAGGGCCTGTGTCAATTATCAACAAGATGATTGGTACAAGCTGTTATCTATGGCTGAATTCGCATACAACAATGGAAAGCAAGAAACAATCGGCAGGACACTGCTTCTTCGCAAATTATGGACAGCATCCACAAAATCAGACCACATATTATACGATTAATGATGTGATACAAGACAAAAACGATATGGGGAAACTACACGAAACATTACAATACGAAATGAGTGAAGCACAACAACGAGAGAAGATACAATACGATAAACACTGAGGACCAGATTCCGAATATACAACTAGGAGATATGGTATGTCTAATACTACGCAATATTCATACAACGTGACCATCAAAGAAATTAGACTAAAAGAAAATAGGACCATTCCGGATACAGGAAAAAGTGGGCAGTTGAGCTTATAAACTCCCCCTCCCGCTCTCAATGTGAATACGCATCACATTCCGCATCTCACTCCTCGAATTACATAACGACAATAAGTTTCGTTCACAAACACTTATTCCTCCCCCTCTGATCAAACTCGATGGAGAACTAGAATACGAGCTCAACGAAATAGTCGATTCCCACATCTTCCACAATCACATACAATACCGAGCCAAGTGGACTGGATATTCTCCAGGACACGATAAAACCTGGTACTTCGTACACAACTTCGAAAATACAAGAGATGCTATCTCAACCTTCCACCAGCGATACCCTGGCAAGTCCAGCCACGGTGATGATCACGTTCAGCCAAGGCAAAGGTGAGGGAAAGGCTCCCGCGCCGTTACAACAACAAGAAGGTGGGGCCGATAGCCATCGCCAAACCACACCCATTAGCCCCCAATACTCATTCATAGAGCCAACCGACGAAGAACTTAAGGAAAGGAAACAACAACACAGCGTAACGCCATGTCATGGACGGTATGCTACGATGACGGTTGCCAAATGCACTTTGGCGATACAGAAGGCTCGTGATGGTTCCCAAGTGAATGTCAACAGCGTGGCCCACGCCCGGACCACGTTCTGAAGCATTGGCAACAATGCTTCAGAAATAGGTACAGAATGCACAGGGCTCAGAGATGATCTGCAGGATTCTGCCCGGAGAAGGAGGGAAGTAGGAAAGAGTTGGAAGGAGAGGATGCAAGAAAGGTATGGGTTGCGAGGATGGGGTCTAGGGAGGGAGAGGCCCAAAACTCCTCTGCAGATACAGAACTGGACATCAGGAGCCTACACAGGCAGATCAGGGGACTGTGAGAACAACTAAGCCAAGCCGAGACCACAATTTCGGCAAATGATAAAACAATCGCAGAGCTAACACAGCTGAATGACCATCAGCGGCATACAATCCAGATGGGGAATCTGACCCTAGAATCAGTACGGGTCAGGTGGAGGACAGCAGACGAAAGGTTCCACAAGCTGAGAAGGACCATGTGCTCGGCAGGACGTGAACTATTGAAACTGGCAGAAAAAGCCTGATGGAACTCAGGCTTCGGAGGAGGGGAGCTAATATCACGAACGTGACTTAGCATCACAAAGGTTTTCACATGACACATGGTTTTGAGTCACAGGTATGATATTGTTTTGCGCATATGACCTATTCGGGTTATATAATTTGTTATGGGTGGGATTTGGGATGCTATTGCACATGGCTTAAGTATGAGTCATAGGATGTGCGCCTGACGAGTATGACTTGCGAGTATGCCTTGCGTGTAAGCCTTGCGTATATGATTTATGTTTCACACATGACCTAATTATGAGGTCATGGGTTTTGCGCATATGACTCACTTGAGTTATATGACTTCTTTATTGCGTTATGATTGGTTTGTGAGTTTTATACATGACCTCACTATGAGGTCATGGGTTTTAAGCATGTGATCACTTTGGTCACATGACTAGTTTGTTATGATTTGGTTTCGCACATGTGACCACTTTAGGTCACATGATTAAGGGCGGGAAGAATACTATATAAGAAGGTCAATGCGGCTGAGGAAAATAGGTTCTTCCTGCTTTGTTCTAAGTACTTTTCCTACTTATTACTTTAATGAATATAAAATACCTTTATGATCTTTATCTTTATTGCAACGTTATCGCTACGCCAAGAAGTTCTCGTCGAGAAGACGAGTTGGAGAAAGCTTGCTATAGGCGTTCCTGATATAAGACACATGTTTTGTACTATCAGTAACGTAGGCAGAGGCCTAAAGTTATCGTAAGACGAAGAGAGAAGAAAAAAGGGAAGAGAATTATCGTTCCCCATCGCCAAGAACTAACTATCTACAGAGGGATCATTACAGCGGGTATAAATGGAATGCTACCAAGGTGGAGTGAAGGCAGGAGTAGCAAAAGTACTTAGAACAAAGCTTGAAGAATCTATTCTTCTTGGCCATACGGGCCTTCTTATATAGTGTCCTTCCCACCCCAAGGTGAAACCAAATCATGACGAACTAATCATCTGACTAAATTAGTCATGTGCAAAATCCATGACTTATAGTAAGGTCATGTGCGAAACATGAATTATATGCATAAGGCATGCCTGCAAGGTACACTATCAAGACATACTTGCCAGGTGCATGTCCCATGACTCATAATAGAGTCATATGCAAAACATAACAAATCCTAACTTAAACAAGTTATATGACAAAAGTGATCATATTCGCGAAACACTAACATACATATAACTCATCATCAAAAGTCATATCAGAACCTTTTCCATGCCAAGCCACATTTATGATTCAAACCCTGTGTACTAATCCCACTTATGGACATATTCACTTAATCTTGAACTGGGAAACTGCTGTGTAGGTGCATTAGTTACTTTGAAGAGAGTTGCATATTCAAGGAGAGAGTTTAGTAGAGGAGTGAAGCATAGCGAGAGTGTTTAAGAGGTTTCAGCTATAAGGGGAACAAAACAGTTGAATATATGTAATTAAAGTCTAATAGCAGTGAAAATCCAAAGGTGTAGCATTAGCTCAAGTTGTAAAAATGGAGGAAATGCCATATACATTGGGACTATTAGTGATTATAGGTTGTATGGAAGGCACCAGATTAGTGTACGGTCGGATATGAGTTTCAAGAGAAAGGAATGTGTTAGTGGAAGTTTGAAGAATCACTTAGTGGGTGTTGGAATGTTCCAGTTGATGATACAGGTGGACAAGGAGAAATGTATGGTGAAAGATGAGAAGAAGAGTTTTATGAAAACTAAAGTTAGTATATATAGGACACCTCTGGTAGCTTGGGACGAATATGAACTCCAATATAATTACAGTTAATCATAACCTATTATAATTATCATGTCATGATTGTTCTGAGGGTGGAGGAAAAGCTTGGCGATACATGACTTTATCAATCTCCCAACAGCCTCAATTGAATTAAGATCTGGTAAGGTGGCCGGCCATGGCATAAGATAGTTGTAGATATCACGTTCCCGTAATTGAGCAACTGTGGTGTGAGCACGATATGGAGATGTATTATTGTGCTAAATATAGATGTAGTCATTTTCTTGAACTGACTCAGCATTCCAGAAGCGATTCAGATGAGGTAATACGTGAGTTTGATATCCCTTGGCATTTAATGTCTTGCCCCAGGTGCCTTTATTCCAAATGATTAAACAGCCTGTCTGCCGACCAACAAAGTAGCCCCAGACGATGATTTACTCTTGCTTCTTAAAATTAGGTAAAAGGCAGGACTATTCAAACTCTTCTTTTACTCGCCTAGTGGCTCAAACACGACCAGGAGCCACACCAACATTAAACGCACATTCGTCAGACCAGATTACCTTAGCCAAATAATGACTGGCCCACACCTTATAGATGTCAGCCCAGGAAGACCGTACCTAATATGTAGATACGTTAATTAGTATTTAGAAAAAGAATTAATATCAATTTAATTTTCTCATTAAATGAAAAACAAAAGAAACAGAAAGAGCGCTATCCTAGTTGAAAATAGTGTGTTCACAAATGGTCCTTGTTTATCCTGTTCCTGCAAATGCATGTTAGCATGAGGAATTTATCTCAAATAATTGAATCAGTGCGGAAATATACATGGCGGACCACAAAAAGCAGATACCCCCTCCAGTACGGTAACTCCCAGTTAGCATACCACTCTGCCGTGGCCGGTAATGTGTACTCCTCAATATCCCTTATAATCAACTCCTTCTGCTCCATTTCCAATACCACTGTCTCCATAGACCTATTCAGCCTAGAGACCGCCCTCTCCCAGCTCGGTGGCATACTATGGGGACTCATATTTGCATGAAAAACGACGGTCTTCGCGTGGTCACAAGCATTGATTTTCAGCAGAATATCCTCTAATAGCTCTTTTATCACAGCCGGATTCTGCCCATACGAATGCAGCCAGACAATCCTCTACTGTAGCATGCCGTGCATCGTTAAGACCTCTTTAACCTCTTCCATCATTATCCTGATCTTGTGCCCTTGGTAGTGGAGGTAGTACTTCAATCTGGCTGCCGGGAGGAACTGAACCAGGTAAACTTGTTTCCCATGAGGGCGCTCACGGCCGCAGAAGTACTCTGCATTTATATGGTCAGGGCCGTCGCGATCGCCGGCAACTTTCTTCGCCTTGATGATACCGCTCAAGTTCAGATCTGCGGCTTGCTCTTCAGACAGCCAAATAACAAACGATGGACTTGAATCCTATTTTGAACCCAGTTGGGGTTTTGAAATAATACTTCATAGGTTCGTTCCAGAGGTGGCTACAAGTTCTCTTCTTGCCATCGGTCCTGAGGCAGGGGGAGTATCGAGCAGGATAAACTGGCAGGCAAACCACCCCACCGTCCAGAATGGTTCGAATCTTATTGGAGAAGGTTAGGACTTATTAACTGGAACAGACACAGTGTTCCCAACCGTCCCGTCCGGACACCAGGGCCCTGGCGTTATATAGTCCAGTCCGTCCTGTCCGGGTGTGTAAGGACGGCCGGGCAAGGCATCCGTCATTATTAAACATGGCCGTCCTGTAGGTACCAGCCGTCATTTGTTGATACCTACCATCCTGAGGGAGGACAAGCGCGACTTGTTAGCTCTTGCTACTATCCACATGCACTGGATATTCTTCTCTGAGCTCTGTCGTCATTGATATGACCTAACCCATCACCTATAGGTTCTGTGATCACTTGACACCTCAGCCTGAGCGAATAAACTATGTATAAATACAGAACTAAGATACAAGGATTAACCATTTTGAGAAGTTACACTGATAAAGCAGAGTGTGCCTGACTTGGTTTCATTTACTGATATCTTCTACTCTCGAAACCTTCTCCCTTATATTTCAGTATAATATCTGAAGCACTCTGACATTCCTCTGATAGAAGTCAAGGATAGCTTGGTCCTGAAGACTCCGTTTCTCAAGTCCTATTCACATACCTTTCTGAGGACTTCAGGGTAGATGATGACCTTGAAACTTATAGCATAGTGCATAATGATAGCTTAGGTTCTGCTGCATCAGGATTGTTAACTCTCACAATTCAGTCAAATTCAAGCGCAGGAATCATACCGGCTAGTAAGAGTTCTGCGACAATTACAGGAAATATTTCTGGCAATATTTCTGGCATGTATCTTAAAGTTATAGACGTGTTCATTGCTAAGCAAAAAGCGTGAAAAGGGTACTTCTGGCTTCAAAGCAATAGCAGTGTGGTTTTCAAAAAGAGAAAGTAGCGCCAGCACTGTGCTCGCTGTAGGTTGCTCCTGTTCTACCCTAATTGTTTCGACTCTAAATAATATTTTGTTCTTCATGTACTAACGATAGCTCGAATGTGAGTATTAGCCCGCCTGAGCCGTACCCCAGAATATGCCGATTGGCTAACCAAGAATATGAATAATGTTCTTGCTATCTGCCACAGAGTTACAAAGGTATTTCCAGAATGTAGTCAACCAGGCAAGAATACTGCAAGCCAGTCCAGAATTATCACGGCTCTTGGCTGTACTTAGCTGTCAGACTTGCAGTTTAATTTGGACATTTTTAAACAGCTATTAATTGAGTGGATTGGCAATGAGCCTGCTGTGATTAGCTAGTTCTTAGCGATGGGAAACGATAATTCTCTTCTTTTGAACAGCTATGGTAAGCTTTCTCTGACTCTGTCTCATAAGTAGTCTTGTTGATGTAATCACAATAAAGATTGTGATAATGATAAAGAGCATCAAGGTGGTTTGTATTTGTTTAAAGTAATAAGTAGGAAAAGTACTTAGAATTAAACTAATTTTATTTAAACTCCTATAGCCAACACTAGTGTACGATGAGCTTCAGAGATGGGCTCTCAGGTTATCGCATTCCAGATACGACCAACTACGAACTAACTAAACCTCCAATGTGTACCTTAAAGAGGCCCACATTATGCCTCAACATGAATACTAAATATAAAGCCATCAAGGGTAAAGAAAGTCCTCCTCAGTACAGCTTAACTGCTAGCTAAGTAACCACTACAAAATACAAGAATCCACTACTACCACATAAATATAACCCTGCACTAACCTCCTGCACAATAGGAACCCATGCCGGTTCTCCTACTCAATGATACTGGGACACCCCACTGACCGCTCAAGTACTCACACCCATTACTAACAAAAAGAAATACCCCAGAATCTAAGCACATAAACCTGAGTAAAAGCTGACTAACAGGGCAAGCACTTCCTTGCCAAGTGGATACAAACTGTAGGAGACAATCTGTAGGAACTACATTAGCAGCTTAATCTGAAAACAGTGGTGGAAGCCACTATAATAATGTAGTCCCTGAGCTGTCGACACCTGTCTGAACACAGGCAAGAATTTGAGTTCGCTTCTAAGTCCTCAACTTTGAAGCTCTCCAGTGTACCCAACATGCACTCTGTATTAGTCAGTGCATAATAGCAAACTGACTAAGGTAATGAGCCTTCCGAACTGGAGACAGGTGGCACAAGCAAGGCCTGGTCTTATTTGACCTCGCATTTTTTATTTCTCTTCCTCTTCCCACTCCGCGGTGCAGGTCTTGTAACAGGCATAGATGGGCTATCGTCATTACTATATACTGCCACTAGAGCGACGCTACTAGAGGCATTACCTTGATGAGCTATGGGCAGTGTTCCCAATAGTTGGACTGGTCTGGTCTCAGGGGTTTGAATGGACTGTCAATCCTGATCAATCAGGTAGACTAGACTTGACTACCTTTGACAGTCTAGTCAAGTCAAGTCCAGTTTCTGACCAGTCCCAAAGATGAAATCTAAGAGCTTTCTGACACTGCATATGAGAAGAGAAGCTGTGTGAATATAGAACTGTATTGCATGCGATTTAAATTATGTAAAATTAATAATTAGAACTGGGATTGTTAAGATATATATAACAATTAGAGCAAAAGAGAAGAATTGAAGGATTTGGTAAACAGAAGGAAATTGAGGAAGAAAGAAGAGGCAAGGGAAGTGGTAAGCAACATGGAGAAACAAATAAACAAAGGAGAATAAATGTAGATATAAAAAAGGAAGATATAATCAAGGAGGATGTAAAAGAAAAAGGGGAATTAAGGAATTCAAATAAGATTGGTGGTGTTTCGACCTGTGATATATAGGAAGAGGTGTAACAATCCCTCTCTGGATAGTTAGTTCTTAGCGACGGGGAACAATACTTCTGTTCCTGTATTCTTCTTCTTTTGTCTGATGATAGTTCTAGGCCTCTGCCTACGTTACCGATAGTACAAGACGTTTGTCCTCTATCGGGAACTCCTATCGTAAGCTTTCTCAAACTCGTGTTCATGAAAGACTTTCCTTGGCGTAACGATAACATTTCAATAACAATAAAGATCGTCAAGAGTTTTTTATATTCGTTAAAGTAACAAGTAGGAAAAGTACTTAGAATAAAGCGTGAAGAACCTATCTTCCACTGCCCCATTGGCCTCCTTATATAGTATTCTTCCCACTTGTAATCATGTGACCTGAAGTGGTCACATGTGCGAAACCAAATCATAACAAACTAATCATGTGACCAAAGTGATGACATGCTCAAAACCCATAACCTCATAGCGAGGTCATGTGCAAAAACTCATAAACCAATCATAACGCAATAAATAAGTCATATGACTCGACTGAGTCATATGCACGAAGCCAATGACCTCATAATGAGGTCATGTGTGAAACATAAATCATATGCGCAAGGCTTACCCGCAAGGCAAACTTGCAGGGCGTACTCGTCAGGTGCACTGCCCATGACTCATATTTGAGCCATGTGCGAAAGCATCACAAATCCTACACATAACAAATCATATAACCCGAATGAGTCATATGCACAAAACAATAACATACCTGTGACTGATAACCATGTGTCACATGAAAACCTTTTCCGTGCCAAGCCACGTTTGTGACATTAGCTCCCCTCCTCCTAAGCCTGAGTCCCATCAAGCTGTTTCTCCCAGTTTTAATATTTCCTGTCCTACCGAGCGCATGGTCCTTCTTCACTTGTGGAACCTTTCATCTGCCATCCTCCATCTGATGCTTACCAACTCTAGGGTAAGATTCGCCATGTCGATCATGTACCGCTGAATATCGTTCAGCTGTTTTAGCTCTACAATTATTTTGTTGTTTGCCGAAATTGTGGCCTCAGCTCGGCCAAGTTGTTCCCTGAGTCCCCAGATCTGCCTGTGTAGGCTCCAGTCGTCCAGTTCCCTGTCCGCTGAGGAACTTTGGGCACCTCCTTCCCTGGACCGCATCCTCGCAGCCCATGCCTTTCTGGAATCTTCTCCTTGAAACTCTTTCCTGCTTCCATCCTTCTGCGGGTAGAATCTAGCAGATATTTTCTATGCCCTGTGCATTCTGCACCCATTTCTGAAGCATTGTTGACAATCCTTCAGCAGGTGGTCCGGGCATGGACCACGTTTCCGTCATTCCCTCAGGAACCATCCTAAGGCTTCTTTCTAACCAAAATGTATTTGGCACCGGTCATCGTAGCATACCATCCATGACGTGGCGTTATGCTGTGCTTGTTACTCCCTTTCCTTGAGTTCTTGGTCGGTCGGCCCCATAAATGAGTATTTGGGGCTGATGGTTGTCATTAGGGGGGGGCTATCGCCCCAGCCCTCGTGTTGTTGCATTGACGCAGGAGCCTTTTCCTCGCCTTTGTCTTGGTTGAACGTGATTGTCATCTGGGCAGGACTTGCCTGGGTATCGCTGGTGGAAGGTTGAGATGGCATGTTGGGCGTGTTCAAAGTTATGTGCGAAGTACCAAGTTTTATCGTGTTCTGGCGAATACCCGGTCCGGTTGGCTTGGTATTGAAGGTGACGGTGAAAGAAGCGGGAATCGACCATTTCGTCAAGCTTGTATTCTGGTTCTCCGTTCAGTTCGATCGGAAGGGGAGGAATAAGAGGTTACGAAGGAAACTTATTGTCGTCGTGTAATTCGAGGAGAGAGATGTAGAATATGTTGTGTATTCGCATTGAGGGGGGAAGGTCGAGTTTGTAAGCTCGACTGCCCACTTTTTCCAGTATCCGGAATGGTCCTATTTTCTTGTAGTCTAATTTGTTTGATGGTCGCGTTATATGGATATTGCGTGGTATTAGCCATACCATATCTCCTGGTTGTATATTCGGATCTGGTCTTCAGTGCTTTTTGTATTGTTCCCTCTGTCGTTGTTGTGCTTGACTCATTTCGTATTGTAATGTTTCGTGTAGTTTTCCCATATCGTTTTTTTCCGGTATCACATCATTAATCATATGATATGTGGTCTGACTTTGTGGATGTTGTCCATAATTTGCGAAGAAGGGTGTCGTGCCGCTTCTTTCTTGCTTTCCATTGTTGTACGCGAATTTGGCCATAGATAACAGCTTGTAACAATCATCTTGTTGATAATTGATGTAGGCCCTTAAATATTGTTCGAGTATCGCATTTACCGGTTCCCTTTATCCATCTGTTTGTGGGTGGAATGCTGTGCTCATTCTGTTTTGTATTCCCATTTCTCCAGTTACTTTCTCCATAGTCCCGATATGAGTAGTATTCCTCGATCGGTAATAATATTCTACAGGATGCCGTGAAGTGGAAAGACCTCTCTGAAGAAGGTTTGTATAAAATCACTTGTGTTGATATCTTTTCTAACCAGAATGAAATGACTTATTTTAGTCAGACGATCCACCACTACCAGAATGCTATCACAATTTTTCGATGCTGGTAGGTCCGTGATGAAATCCAGAGCAATTGTTTCCCATACTTGTTCGGGAACTTCGTTTGATTTTAGTAATCCATATGGTGCGTGTTTAGCTCTTTTCGTCCTTTGGCATATGTCGTAGTTTTTAACATATCATTTGATATCTTCACGCAGTCCTGTCCAATAGAATGCTCTCGTGATGAATTCCATGGTTTTAGCCGTTTCCCCATATCCTCCTGTTTGGATATCATGGTGTTGTCGTTTGATGTCTGTCCTTATCTCCTCTTCTTCCGGGATCCATTGTTTTCCCTCGTGCCACATATTTCTGTCCTTCCATTGGCATAAACCTAGAGCAACTTTTTTCATCTCCTTTTTTCCTTCCTTCAACGCTTTTCTTATTGCCTGAATTGTTTTGTCTTTCTCCTTTGCGTTCTCAATTCCTCTTTCCTCCATTGATGTGAATTGGATAACCTCCATTGCCTCAAAGTAGGTTTTTGGTAATAGTGTTCATGTTTTTTGTTTGATTGTTTCGTCTTTTTTCGTTTGTGGTTTGTCGCTTACAATCCTTGTAAGAGCATCTGGCTTTCCACTCTCTTTGCCTGGTCGGTATTGGATTTTGAATTTGTATTTGCTGCGGTATTCCATCCATCTTATCTGGTGGTCGTTTACCTCTTTCATAGACATCAATGGGACCAAGTTCTTGTGGTCAGTTAGAACTGGGACAGGATGGTCGTTGTTCAAAACATATCTCCTCCTTTCTTTTAATGCTGGAACAATCGCTAATAGTTCTTTGTTTGTAACATCGTAGTTGCACTCTGCAGGGATTATTGTCTTGGATCGGTAAGACACTGGCCTCCCTGTTACATCATGGTATTGTTGCAATAGTATGCCTGAGCATACATATTGTGAGGCATCCATTTCGATCATTGTTCTTCGGTTTGGGTTGAAATGAACCAGTATGCGTGCCGATGTTAGATGCGTTCTTATTGCATCATATCCCTTTTGTTCTGTTTCTCCCCATTCCCATTACTTGTCTTTCTTTGTAAAGTTATAGAGTGGTTTTGCAAGCCTACTAAATCCCTCTATGAACGTTCGATAAAAGTTGCCGAATCCCATAAAGCATTGAACATCTGTCTTGTTGTTTGGTTTGGCCCAATCCCATATGGCTGCTGTTTTGACAGGGTTGACCTTGATCCCATTTCAATTGATGATAAATCCGAGGTATTCTGTTTCTTCCTTATAGAATTTGCATTTTTTTGGTTTGATCTTCATTCCTAATCCTTGTATTGCGGCCATCATATTGTTGATATCCTTGTGGTATTGTTGTACGTTTTCCGTGTATATGAGTACATCGTCCAAGTATACGATGCAACATATGTTGAGGTACTTATTAAGTACTTTGTTGATCAATCTCTGGAATGAAGTCGGTGCATTGGTCAGCCCGAAGGCCATAACCAAGTATTGGATCATTCCGTATCTTGAAGTGAATGTAGTCTTCCATTCATCTCCTGCCTTGATGCGTATATTACGGTATGCGTCTTTGATGTCGGGTTTGGTGAAGTATTTTGCTGACCGCAGTCAATCCAGTGCTTCTCCAATCAGAGGTAGTGGATATTGGTCTTTCTTGGTAACCGAATTGCGAGCTCCTTAGTCTACGCTGAGTCTTATTTTTCTGTCTTTCTTTTTGACGAATCATATTGGGGATCCTCCTGATGCAAAAGAGTCCCTGATCCATCCTCGCTTTAAGTTTTGCTCGATGTACTTCCTGAGTTCTACAAGCTCTACTTCTCCTATTGGATATAACTTCTTGTAGGGAATCTGTTTTGTTTTCCAGCTTTTTCGTCTTCGTCTAACTGAATTCCATTATAAATTCCTGGTCTTCGAGGTGGTAGCTTTGTGGCTTCTTCTTCTTGGAATAGGTTCATCAATTGAGGATATTCCCTTGGAACCAATTCTTTCCCCCCCTTTTTGCTTTGATATCTCTTATTCTGGATTGCTAGCTCTGTGCTGATATTGATTTTCGCTAGGACTGCTTTTTCGTCTTCGTATGTTCATTTGTGAATTCCTGTTTTATCTCCTCTTCGATAGTACCTTCCAAAGGCTTGTGCTGTGATCTCTTTTATCTCGATTCTTTTTGTTGTATTTGGCTAGTTTTGGTCCGTGCCTCCAAATCTCGTTTCCCCTCTCGTGTTTTCTTTCAGTTGATCTACTTCGTGCAGATTCTCATTATTGATTTTTTCGATTATCAACTGTGCGATTCAATCGCCTTATTGGACTTGGTAGTCCTCTTGAACTAGGTTGGTTAGGGCAACTTTGATTTCACCGGTATAGTCGACGTCGATTACCCCGGCCATAGTCATGAGTCGATATTTGACTGCTAGACCACTGCGGGGTGCTATTCATCCATATGTGCCTTCTGGTAGTCCGATGGCTATTCCTGTGGCTATTGTTGCCTGACCATTGGCAGGTATCTTGATTCCTTCACTCGTATTCAGGTCGTGTCCAGCTGCCCTTCTGGAATCCTTGGTAGGCACTCTTGCCTCTTGGTCCAGTCTTTGTATCCGGGCTCTCTTAGCTTGCCGCATCTCGGCGAACTTTGTATGCAAAAGTGTCTTCCTCCGCTTCTCGTATCAGGGTCCAGTAAACAAGGGGTGAACTGTGCCGACATTATGTCGCACATAGTTCGCTTGTAAAGGTCATCTTGTTCTCGTTCCAATCAATCGTCAGATCATGCTTCCGTAACCATGGCATCCCTAAGACTATCTCATGGTTTTTCAGATCTGCTACCTGAAAGGTTGCCGTTTCCCTATTGCTGTCAATGTCCATAGGCACTGTCGCTGTATGGGTTATAGGACCTATAGCGCTTGGTTTTCCATCCGCTAGGTAGACTTCTCTTGCTTTCTTTGCTTGTTTGGCATGGAGGCCGTATTTGTCGCGTATTTCTTTGTCAATGAAGTCTTCAGTAGTGCCAGAGTCCAACATTGCATAAATTGTTGTTTCTCTCTTTTCTTCGTCGTATATCTTTTTTTGATCAACACATGATCTCCATCTTCTTCTCCTCTTTGCGTGTATAGTGCCGTGTAGTAGTTCGCTAACTTGATGGGTTTTCGCGGTCCCCATCTTGGGTCTCCGAGACTGCCGTTTACTGGCGACCCTCGTCGCGGTCCGCTGGTGAATCCTCTGCGATCATTTTGTGAATGTTGCTCCTTTTCTCATTTTGGAAAGGCTTGTTTCCAGCAGCTCTGCTTCCTTCGTATCTGTTGTCGGGTCGGCTTCTGCATTCTCGTATCTGATGTCCTGCATTTTCGTACCTTAGGCAGAGTTTCCCGTTCATTCTTCTGGCGTATTCTTCCTTAGACAGGTTCAGAGCAGGTCCTGCTCTTGATTTGTCTAACTCCATTGGTTCGCCTGGTAGTAATGCGTGACTCTCTTCACGAGCTGCTTGTGGTTTGAAGGTTGCGTCCACATTCCTGGATGATTGGACCACCCTGTGCACTATAGTATTTTCTGAGTTTCTTTGAACCATGATTAATTTGCTTTCCTTATCGCTCGCCCATCTTGCAAATCGTTCTGCTGTCGTATAGCGCAGGACGGAGATGCCCCCTGCCTCTCGGAGTCTCTCGCTGCAGTTTCTCAGTAGGATGACGTAGAGAGTATTATCATCAAACTCGGCCTCGTATTCCAATAGTCGGCATTCGTTCCAGTATACCCAGAATTTTTGTTTTGCTTGTTGGAGTTTTTCTAACATTCGTCTTGCTGTTTCCTTGGCGTTGGGATCTCCTAATTGTTCAAAGAGTGTCGCCTTGAATTCTTCATATGTGACCCATTCTCTCTGCTACCTTCCATCTTGAAAAGGCATGATCCATTGTTCCGCGAGTCCTCTCAGTAGAGATTCCAAATATGGAATCTTGATCTCATCATGGTGATCTCCATATCCCTTAACAGCAAAATATCCTTCGCATTGCGCTAAGAATATTCATAACTTGTCATCAGCTGCTTCGTTTGTGTCGGGCCGCTTTGCTTTTAGTCTTTGGACATTTCCTTGGTCGGTATTTCATGTGACTGTGAGAAATGCCTGAAACTGATTTTCAGTCATTCCAAGTATGCTGGTTCCTGGTGCCGGAGCGGCTGGGGCCAGTGGCTCAGGTACTACTGATTCCGACATTCTCTTGGGTCGTGGAGTTCCTGCAGGAGAGCTATTTACTGGTGATCCTTGCTTTGGTGTTACTGGGGTTGCTGTTTTCCAGGGTTCTGCTGAGACGTGATCTAAGGCGTCACTGAATCCTCCTAGTTTAAGGTTTTGCTCGTCGATGTCGATATCTCCTTCCCTGTCTGGATTGAAGGATGCCGTCTTGTATCATTTGGCATCATACAAGGTGACGCTTTGTATTGTAACGATCCCTCTCTGGATAGTTAGTTCTTGGCGATGGGGAAAGATACTTCTCTTCCTGTCTTCTTCTTCCTTCGTTTTATAATAGCTCTAAGCCTCTGTCTACGTTACCGATAGTACATGACCTTTGTCCTCTATCGGGAACGCCTATGGTAAGCTTTCTCTAACTCGTCTTCGTGAAAGACTTTCCTTGGCACAATGATAGCGTTGTAATTACAATAAAGATCTTAAAGAGGTTTTCATATGCATTAAAGTAGTAACTTGGAAAAGTACTTAGAACAAAGTGTGAAGAGCCTATCATTCTCGGCCCCATCGGCCTCCTTATATAGTATTCTTCCCGCTTGTAATTATGTGACCTAAAGTGGTCACATGTGCGAAACCAAATCATAACAAACTAATCATGTGACCAAAGTGATCACATGCTCAAAACCCATGACCTCATAGTGAGGTCATGTGTAAAACCTCATAAACCAATCATAACGCAATAAATAAGTCATATGACTCAACTCAGTCATATGCGCGAAACCCATGACCTCATAACAAGATTATGTGTAAAACATAAATCATATGCGCAAAGCTTACCTGCAAGGCACACTCGCAAGGCATACTCGTCAGGCGTAATTCCCACGACTCATATTTGAGCCAACTGCGAAAGCATCACAAATCCCATACATAATAAATCATATAGCCCGAATGAGTCATATGCACAAAACACTAACATACCCGTGACTCATAATCATGTGTCATATGAAAACCTTTTCCTTGCCAAGCCACGTTCGTGACAAGAGGTATCAAATTGTACTTTCAATATTTTCATTGAAGTCACCTTCCGGCAAGGTATTAAAGCGGTAAAAGTTTGATAGTAACGTTCCCTCCTTTGCACATGACTGCAAGCATTCTAGAGCCTCCAAGGCATCACCTTTTAGCCGGTTTCGTGTTTCTTTCAAGACATGCTTAGAGCTAGAAAATAACTACTCAAGGTCTGCAGACATGGCGGGTATGGAGAAGACATCAAGTACCATGGGAGCGAGCTGGTTGGTAGACTTGGCAGAGTTCAACCAATAGCTGAAGGGAGAATCAATCCTGGGTTCAGGTAGGGACTGGATATATCTTGAACATGCATCTTCTGTTTTGGATAAATTAAATAAAATAAAATAATTAAAGAGATATACAGGATTAGAGTTCGTGTAAAGGGAAATGTAAGCAAACCTGGAGTCACACACCGCTATTCTGCCTGCCAGAGTCTGTCATGTTTCTCCGCTTCCTCTATTATTCCTGCTCGTATACCTTCACCAGTCTCAATGCCTGAACTCAGATTCTGGGAAGCGATATCGTTGCTAGCTCATCCACGGTACTGTTCCTACCAGAGTAATTGCACAGTCTCCTTTACCAACTGAACTTCACGAATTGTCCAATCTCCCTGCTCGATACCCAGCTTGAAATAGTCCCACTTCTTGCGCGGATCCAGAACCACGGTGGCAATATACAGAGGAATTTGCCGGATGTTATGACTATGAGCTTGTAATTTTGCCAAACCTAACTAGGCAGGCAGCGTAAGATGGGCCTCTGGGTAGTGCTTACTCATAATATCACTATTAGTAGTCTGTGTTGGAAATAATTTACCTACTCTTAGAGAGCAAAGAATCATATCTTACCGGTAAATTCCACACAGATAGTCAATTTTGGGAATTACTTCCCATAAATTTGGTACCTTTCCCTCCAAAGATAATGTTGACCACAGAAAGGGCTGTAGGATCCGTACCACTGATTCCAGTTCTCTCCAATCGCTCTCGGATAATATATCTGCCTGTAAGTCATGTTCATTTAAACAAAAGAAGTTTATTGCCTCCCAGTTTCTTAAAAGACTTTGAATCATTGAAAGACCTGAATTCCACCTCATAGCTTTCCCAGCCTGTAGCAGTATTTCAGCCCCCAGGTGACGGAGTTGCTGTTTTTGTTAAACTGATAAGTGTATGTAAACCATTATATTATGTGCCTTTCTCTAGAGGCCAATCTTTCGCTATGAGGCCATTGTCTCATCTGTAACGACTATAACATCGCGTAGTTCATTGATGCTGCCAACATCTCCAAACTAGAAGGCCTTAATAGAGACATTGAACACATGTCCTATACATCTCAGGCGTCGATTTTCTCGCTTAAAGGATACATCCTGATCCATCAGAAGCCATGCAATCGACTGGATCATCAGATTATTGTTGGAGGGGATATCCACTTGAAAATATCCTACATTATCCAAAAATGCGTAACTAACAATTACAATAGTTTCATTAGCTCAATTGTCCACAGATTTAGAAATTAGAATGGAGTGCAATTCCTACTCCTTGATGATATTTACCACAATATCTGTCTAGGCCTCTCCTGTATGGGGTCCCTGAATCTCCCGTAAGGCAAGTACGAGGTTATATCTAGTTCCCCTAATACTGATAAAATGGGCAACTACTCCTAGGACACTCATACTATGGTGGGGGGATGTCTAGCCATCGACAGACACATGTATCTGCATTGTGGAATCTTTAATCTCTTGTCGAACTTCATTCTTTTGATTGCTGTAATTCTGAATAACTAATAATCTGATCATATTACCAGATTTTGGTAGTTTATTTCACTGTTGAATATGATGTATCAACTCTCGAAACGAACCATGTTCTATAGCAGAAAAAGCTTAGTTACTATAAATTATCCAATTTAGCAAAAGTCAGTCAGTCGAATCCTTGGTAAATGATTCCTCTTGCAAATTCTGAGCCTGGGCAAAGGTGGTAGTTAACAGGCTTGTCTCGGCAACAGGCACAGTTCCTGGACGAGACAATTCACGAAGCTGTCTACTATGCCTATCCTGTAAATGCCCTGCGGGCTTACTTGTGCCCCTATATGAGCTATGTTGCTTTTTACCTATTGTGTATAGTGTGAATTAGATTCTATTAATAGATGAAAAACTAATTCAAGTAAAATAAAAGAAGTAGGAGTGATCGACTCACAAGAATTACAATTCCAATGTTTGGCTAACTCAAGGCCTCAAGTTGAACTGTGGAAGTGAACAAAAGACTGGGCCGCTAAGTGTGTAGGCTTGACTGGAATGATATCTACAACAGTTTCTGAATCGTCATCAGAGCTAATACAAATATTGGGAATAGTTGATAGGCAGAGTGAGTTTGCTGGTTCGTGTGATACAAGTGGAGATGAGGATTGTAGAGCTAAATAGCCAGAGGAGGATTGGTTCTGGTCCACAGTTGGGTGAATCCCGTTCTCTTCAAAGAATGAACCATTAATGGATGTCAACATACTACTTGATATATGTAGGTATTGAGTGTCAATAGGTGTAGCAAATCGTTGTTGATATTCCTGCCAGGTAAGCAGTGTTGGCTGGGATGAAGATGCTGTTGCGGCTGGAGATAGCAGATCGTATTCACTAGTATTTGTACTAACCTGATTGAGTTCTAGTTTAGCATTAATGCCATATTTTTAACATGGATAAAGCCTTTTAAAACAGAATTTACATGGTTAAATGAAATTGGATAAAGAGACTTACTAGGGTTAAGCGAGTTTGACAGGAGAATATTCGCTTCTGAATGAGGACCTCGCATTGAGTTCGACAAATGTGGCTGCACCTGAATGCAGCTACAAATGGAACTTGTAAAGAAATTTGCGTGAGTAGAGGGTGGATGGGCAGAGGCAAGTAATTGTGATTCGGGACTGATTCTTCTCTGTGGTCCAAGCTGACGGTAGCAATAACGAGTGATTCTCGGTGACTCCCTGTGAGCTTTCGTCTGGTTATTTATTGAACTACAATTAACACCCGACAACTGCGCTATGTTGAAAACTATTAATAATCAGCCTTTTGTTCCAATTAAACCTGCATGGGAGCCAAACAAGGAAAGGAATTGTCACTAAACTATGCCTTGAGTAGGGATACCGATACTTTACACATATCACCATAGACACCTTTTTATATCAATTTCTCCACCAACCATACTGACTAGGTCCATCCACCATCTGCTTACTTGGCCTTCTACAAATTCAAAACAAACATCTACTTTCAGACAGCCTATTAGAAGCTGAAAGATCTGCTACCATGAGGGCTGTAGTTTTGACTAAAAGGGCCGTGCACATTTTATCACTCGGTCCCCTCGGTCTGACCAATCCCCAAGCAGTCCAGTCCCGAACCTTGACTGACTGGTCAGTCTGAAATCTCTCATAGGACAAGACCGATTTTTGACTATATACCCAGTCCAGCCTAGTCCATCGCCGACCATTCGGAACTCTGGCCATGGTCTTAGCCACAGAGGACTAATATACTTGCATATCAGAAGTGGGTGATACCACCATAGCCGGTGTTATCATTCCAGAATCTACTACACGTATAGCAGGATCAAGCACTTCAACAGGATCTAACAAATGGGGAACCGGTCCACCTAAACCATCACCTCTAGCCGCAGTAGCAGGAGGGGCAAGGATAACCTGTGATGTAATATTGCCCACAGCGAGCTTCTCCGCTAAACTATGAGAATTCTCAGAGTCTAGCCCACTCCCTCAAACTGAGATTACTATAGCAACCAAAGTGACCGAGAGGACAGGTGAAGAGGGGAGCAGGGTAGGAGCTTGAGTGGCCAAAACTGTTTCCAAACCGCTAACAGTATCATATGTAGACGTCAGGGTAGCCGATAAGAGAGATATTTCCTTCAAAGTATAAGGTAGTCATCGTGAGAAGACAGAGATGTGATGACAAAGGTATGAGACTTTGGTGTCAAGGGCGAAGTTCTTCTCAATGGCACAAGAGTACACCCGCGGCGAATACAAAGCTCACATTGTGGAGGGCGGGGAGCCTTGCTCAGTGATTGTGACTGTCAGCAGGCGACATAGATGAACAACAGAAAGAATAAGTAAAATAAACAAAGAACATCCATTACTCATGAGGAGGTATAACAACAATACCCGTAAAAGGTAATCGAAGCCAATGACTTGAAGCCTATCCGGAGTTAGAAGTCAAGGACTCTGATTGGATCGACACCTGACATTCATGTTCCGACACAGGGTGAATGAAAAAGGAAAAGTACTTAGAACAAAAGGTGAAGAACCTATCCTCCTCTGCTATACCAGCCTCCTTATAAAGTGTTCCTCCAACCAAGGTGATATAATCTAATGTCAGGAATTTTAGGATCCGATACCTGTGAACTACTATAAGTAGTGTAATCCATCTCAGAATCTGAATCCATGGTCTCCAACAAATGCCTCCCAGATTCTTACAGGACCTGCATATCACCATACATTTCAACCTCTGTTACATCTGGTAACTATAATCTGAAAAGATTGAAGGTGTGCGATTAACAACAGAGAGGTAGTAGTTCTTTGCCCAACCGGAGCCTATTCATGGAATGTAAGGATGGCGATGATGAACTAGTTATGTGAAGTAGAACAGAACGAATCCATAAACCGCTCAGAGAGCTATAAGGCTCCAAAGATATGAGGTCTCAGTTATCGGGAGTAGGTAACAGAACATTTTCATATGAAGAGATGGTGTCAAATGATAATAGATCTCAAAAAGATGCCAATACATTTGCACTTACCTCCGAATAACCAGTAGACTGTAGAACTCTGAGCAACAGTACAATAGAAGTCAATGGACTTCACAGAGCATTGCAACTAGGTTTTAAAACACATTGTAGCTGCAGGGATAACTGCCACAACTAGATCAGTGATTGAAACCATTTCAATCTGAGCAACCAAGGGTTGCCAACAGAGCAATTTCATATCAATCCAGTGGAATAACTTCCTGGGAATTAGTAGAGAGTTCTCTGTAAGATATCTATTAGTTGGGTAAGGAGTTATGAATATTTGAAGTCAGACGAGCTAGAAAGGTTGCGATGATGACTATCTTTGCAGATACAATCCACACATGAAACTATTCATTTTGTTAATAACTGAGATGATTGGGGCCAACTCAATTCAACTTGAGACCTGTGGCTTAAGCCTAAAGACTCACACCGTCAGATAATTACTATAGGGAATGGCATGATTCCCAGTTAGCTATATTGTAATCATGGTAAAGTGTGTAGTAGTTTTCAGGGTCTCCAAGTGTGGCAAGTTTGAAGAATATCCGGTATTGCAAATTACAATCTGAGAGATGCATAATTTTATAATAGATACATGTAGTCCACCAACACTCAGACATAGAATATAAATATCAAAGTGCATCCCAATCTTTTGGACATCACCAAGCAACAGAGAAGAGACGTTAATAATATAATATTATTTTTATGATTTTATTTTACATTACTGATTATACTTTGCTCTTGGTAGTAATAAATGAAAAGAATAAATTCGAGCCTTTCTAGACAATCTCCCTCTACAGAAACAAATCTTGGTTGGTCTAGACAATTATGAAGTCAATTAGGTTGTTTCTGCCTAATCGTATATTATTAGATCTCCTTGTAACCAAGGGTCTCTAAGTATGTACTGACCTGCTCCTACCACATAATGTAGCCTGGATACCAAGTGTCCTGCCGCTTATCATACTGCAATGGAAACTTTAAAAAATGTAGACATTCTAGTCCACATATAAGAAGAAGAAGCTCGCACACAAGCAAAGAAGGTTGTACAACCTCCTAACCAGATTACTCAAGGTGAACTAATAGATACCTCAGGAGATGATCTCTCCACATCTTTCAGTCATTTGTCTTCTCTTCCTCTGTCATTCCGGAAATATTTTGCTGCACCTATAGAAAGATCTTCTACTATTCTTGGGTACTGAAAAGCCGAGTTACCTTGTTTAAGATCCATCATATTAAATCCTAATACCCATGCTGTGGATCTTGCAAGACCTTCTCCTTGGGTTGTAATAGTTATAAGTCAAATAGGGTAGGATATCTCAACTAGTATTGATACTGCTGATATTACCTTTGAGGCTCTATCAGCCAGCTCACAGGCTAATGCATGAGTACTGATAGATGTCCAGCAACCTATTGCTAGAAGGACAGGACATACAAGATAGTGATATTGCTGTCATATTAGGTCAGCATACTGAGGTTAAAGCAAACCTCTAAGAGATCAAAGAATAGATCAATAGGAAAATAGGTGCTAAATAGGTAACTCAAGATGCATGATAAGAGCATCATGACAGAGTAACCACCCAACTACAGGGAGAAGCTCTTGAAAAATACCTCACCCTGGAACGAGTAGTTCAGTAGTTCAGAACACCTCAGATCTAACAGAGCTGAGCATTAGGAACCTTCATAACCAATCAGATCCACTCACATGAACTGGAGGCAGAACACAATGGTCACTTCAACCCTACTATTTAAACAAATCAAGATCTGTTGGTGGTAATACTTGAAAAAGGTTCAAGTACTCAATAGCAGACAACGAAGTGGTTGTCATACTCAGTTGAAATCTGTCCCAGGAGAATGGGGAAATGCTGCAGAGAGGGAATAAAATGAAAAAGCCGTGACTAGAGATAAGAGGAAACAAAGAGAAGGAGAAACCACAATCAATACTAATGATACTGAGTAGCAACAAGGATGATGGGAGCCACGACAAGGATGACAATGAAAATGGAGGAAAACTTGGAGGAGGCTTATCTAGATTTAAATGGGATTAGCCCCTGAATAACATGGAATATCCAATGTACTTACAGAAGCATTGGCCCAAAGTGTTAAATGGTGGACTGACCCACTCCCATTTTTCAAAGCAAAGACTAGTCAATGTGTCTACCATTGGTTACCTCAATGTATAGATTACTTCGAACCCAATCCCAGGATTTAGAATGATGATCGAGAACCTATCATCTATGCTCTGGGGAGGACAAAAGGGGATCAGATCAGCCCAATAGCAGTATGGTATTGGCGTGCAATGGATGGCCTCCATGGAGAAGAACAAGGCCCAGAACTGTGTTCATGCACTTGCTTTGAATATGAATTCACCAGTCTGTATGCCCCTCTCGAAGAAGGAAAGACCGGTTGGTACCCCCTAACCCCAATTTGGCAAAGCTCATAGAACCATGGCCTGGCGAGAAACTTGGCTGTCTCCGAGGGTGGCGGAGAAAGGTATTGCCGGTTGCTCAGTCAGCGCGGAATCATAGCTCAATGACACCCGGTCCCAAGTACCACCATCGCAGGAACCCGTTCTCCGTCTCCTCGAATCCCTCAAGTCACCATCCTTCCTCCAGGTTTGGCTCTTCATTGTTCGCGTTCTTTATTGCACACGCGACACCCACCCCCCTATTAGCCAATACAGGTACCACGACCACCTACAGAGCAAGCCAAGCAGCCCAAACCGATACAATGGCCCCACGAAGAACTTCAACATGCGGACGCGTCTCAACCGCCACTGCCAGACCCGGAGCACCAGCTGGAATTCGAAAGAATACGCGTACCAGACGAGCCCCTAACCGCTATGGCCAACCTCCTATGCCTGCCGAGGAAGACCCAGAAAGCCCAAGAAGTGATGATCAATCTAGCGATAGCGTCGAACCAGAGCCCAGCATACCACAGTACAGTCACTCACCGGCCAGCAACAATCGGATATACAGCTCACTCCCATTGCCCTCAACCCCGTCCTCACATCTCGCATTGACTCCAGCCATACCGAGCAACTCTACCAGTACCTATCACTCATCCCCAGCCTTGACCGATAGGCCTATTAGCCTAAGCACGATGAAGGAACTGCTCCAGTCCCAGGAGGAGGATATAATTGACCGAGTCATCCTCCGGCTGACCTCCCAGACCCAAGCCCCTCTAATCCCCGCCTCCAGTACGGCTCAAGCCCCGCCCGTAAGTACTCAGAGGCTACAGCCTTTTGAGCCCAGCCCTAGTAGAATTCAGATCACACAACTAGAGAGCCAGCTTGCCAAACTAAGACAAGAAAGCCAGCAAGAAGAAGCTATTCGGCAGGAGGCAACAATGGAGGGTACATACAACTCAATCAAATCCCCAGCCCATCAAGCAGGCGAGAGTGCATCCGGCATAACGGATTCAGTGGAGCTTCTATTCCCCGGCGTGGAACGAAGCACATTGGTTCAAATAATCGAAAACCGTTTCAAACCAACCAATATATATAGGCTGCTTGCTAGCGAGAAGGAGAGGGCCGAGTCCCAGCGTACAATTAGTATTGGAGGAGTAGAGTTTGAGCAGGCGGAAAGGGACGGCAAGGAAAGTGAGTATCATATGAGCAGCTTTTTAAAAGCTTGGGCAGCGTACTGTGTGTTGATAATTGAGTGTGTTGTCGTGTTCTTCCCGTTAACTTACTCCTGGGGTCATAGTTACAATATTACACCTTTTATCTTTTGATTTATACTTTCTTATTATCTATTTTACACTTATACCTCCTGTTTACATATATTTGGGTAACATTGAGGTAGATTGTTGTCATTGAGTCTGAGTTTGGATACGTGTCCTGTTTTCTCTCTCTTTATGCCACGTGTCCTAGAGATAACTACTTTTCCTTTCATGTATTTAATGAGCAGAGTCTCCCACATTGTTGAGCAAGGAACAGGGCAACTATCGTCTTTAAGGATTGCTTTATCTATCTTAACAGATCGCATATTCTCAGACTACTTTGTCTTACAACATATTTCGTTCTAGGAGTCTCACAACTCCAGCTGTACTTCCATATCGAACACTGTGGAATTCTGGTAAAGCTAGCCCCTCATCGCCTCCAAGGGGATCTTGCTACTTCCCTATTGATCTATACTATGAACCTTTACGAGCTGTTAGAGAAGTATGCATGGGAAGGGGTAAAGGCCTACCACTTCCAATTTCACCGGAAGAGAGTTGCGGGGGGGAAGAACATATATATTCGTACCGAATGGCGCCAGCTGGACAGCGAGCTTATAGCGTCAAAATGTTTTGCACATCCAGCACTCCGGTCCTCCTGGACACAAAACCACCGGGTCACTCCTACACCACTACGAAGAACACAGGAGCTGCCCATTCGCGAGAACATCCCCGCCCAAGCATTCCCCGCCTCAGTGTTTAGTACATCATCACCATATACCACCGCCGAACATAGGGGAAACTATAGCTACCAAAGTCCCGCCTCTAACAATTTCACGCAAAATACCTCGGGCATCCCCGCAACCACGCAGCAGACATGTCGCAATTGGAACTATCGCGAATGCCGATCAGCACAGTGCCGCTACCAACACGTATGCTACACCTGCGGCAGCAGCCACAAAGCACCGCAATGCCCCACAAGCAATTCCACTTCCCCCGCCGCTATCTATCAGGGTCCTAACCGACGTTAGCCTTCCCAGCTCCCCCTCTGCAATTTTTCCAGTTTTTCCGCCTCCCCCGCTTGCTTCTGTCAATGTACCCAGAATACGATTACCCCATTTTTTAATTTTTTTTAATAGCCGCAATCGCTCAAGCTTACACTCGCTCAAGTATATACTTCCTGCAAGACCATGAGAGAGCCATCACCAGAAACTGCACCCATCATTCCCTCTAGCCAGACTGTTAGCAAACAATTGTCCCCCCCCAATACTACGATCCACTACCCACTGTATACCCCACACAAGCTACCAATGCTAGCTGGCCAGCTGCAAGCATCTGGGTAGCAACAACTTACAGTAAAGTTCCCGGACCAGGAAGTAATCACCACCATTCTAGGGATATGCAAGTTTGGTGCCAGAATCGGATATGAAGGGCATCGGTCAGGGGTTACAATCTATCCCAACCTGGGTACAGATGAGACGGATGCACAACTAGTAACCTCTGACATTATGGTAGAGTTAGGCAAAAAACGCTTGGAAGTCTATCCCGGCAGCAAAAGCCCGCCCTGCCACTCTACCGCATCTCCATTGGGCTTTACAGACAAATCAGATGAGAGCAAAAGACGCATTCACCATCTTTCGTATCCACCAAGCAACGCAAATGCCATCAATAGCGGAATCCCAGAAGAATACGGAGCTATCCAGTATAGTGGCATAGAAGTGGCCATCAGAGCGGTTCAAAAGTTCGGACGCCACTCAATCCTTATTAAAAGAGACTTGGAAGCAGGATTCCGACACATACCGATCTGGCCACAAGACACCCCACTCCTGGGTTTTCATTGGGAAGGCCGATACTACGCAGAGCGCTTTCTACCATTCGGCCTCCGAACCGCCCCGAATATATTCAACCTATTCGCAGAGGTTTTCCACTGGGTCCTGGCAAACGAACTGTCTGCCCAGAACATTCCCGCCAGCGTTATACACTACTTGGACGATTTCCTAATAGTGGTACCCCCCAAAACTGACTACACGAAATGTACTACAATCTTCACCCCTTGTGCAACACGGTAGGACTGAGCATCAAAACTACAAAAAACGAGGAAGGAACTCGAGTTAGTTTTGCTGGGCTGGAAGTCGACAGAGATTGTATGGTAGTGCGCCTCCCAGAAAAGAAGCTCTTTAAGGCGCAGCCGATAGTAGAAAAGTAGAAAGCGCAATGAAAAAGAAATCCCTTTCCCTACTGGAGATACAAATGTTAACTGGATATCTCAACTTTGTATCTGCCACCGCACCCCTGGGACGAACGTTCTTCCGACGCCTCTACAATACGGAACTTTACTTCCCAGCGCAGGCAAGGCACCATAGGCGGCGGATCTCAGGAGAGGCAAAAATGAGCCTAGCATGGTGGTCAAAGGCACTTCTATATGCACCAGAGCGGTCAATCGCTAGACGGGAGCGAGAAGTAATCCAGGCATGGTCAGATGCCGCCAGCACCGGAGGACTTGGCGGTTTTTATCTTCTACATATCAATACCCAGGAAATGCGCGCTGTAGAACAAGTTCTCCTACACTGGGGAATGAAGTGGAGAGGAAAAACTCTTATTATGCATATTGATAATAGAGCCGTATCCAACCGAACAATCCGTGGAGAATCCATGAATGTCCTGCGGAGATTCCTGCTGCTCGCAACCGAATATGACCTGGATATAGAAGCGCACTGGATCTCAACAAAAGAAAATGCCCTGGCGGATGCACTCTCAAGGTTGGATCAGGACCGAATAGCTGACCTGGCACCACAGTTAGCACAGGCCATCTGCAACCACCTGAGACATGGATTTCGAACATATGCCAAACGGGACTCTCCCAGGTAGCTGCATACTACTTGTGGCGCGGACTAGCCCCATCAACGAGGCGAAACTACGACACCCCACGCGCTCCCTTCACCACCTTCTGTGCCCTCTCAGTTTACCGACACCACAATGGTGGCTGCTTTCCGGCAAAGGCTGCCTGGCTCATCGAATGGGCATGCTCCCTAGCGAGGACCGTTAAAGTTAAAACAATCAAACTCTACCTTGCTGGTATTAGGTCTTACCGGTTGGATCTTGGGATCGAATCCACTGCTTTTTCAACTCAACATCTACGATGACGCAGTTACGCAAGCCGCTTTTACATTAGCATTTGCGGGATTCCTCAGGGTGGGGGAGTTTACCTATAAGGAATCGGATAAAGACCTGGGGTTCTCTTTCCAAAATTGTTTTCTAACCAAGGGAAGCATTAAGATACGCTACAAAGGGGCATATATGGAACTAGTCCTACCGTCTTCAAAAACTGATCCCTTCCGGAAGGGAATTAAACTCACCATCGCAGCAAGTCACGATGCTGCCTGTCCAATACGAGCCATCCAATATTTTTTCTCCCTTGACACCCACCGCCCTCTACACGCTCCACTCTTTTGTATTGGCAGAGGGAAACAGCAAGCATTTACCCGAGAACATGTAGTCCAACAACTGCAACACCTGGCTCTCATTGCTGGCCTAGGACAAGGGTCGTGGAATGAGCACAGCTTCCGAAGGGGCGCTGCAACATGGGCAGCACTAGCGGGAATCCCAGAAAGCGAGATCCAAATCCATGGCCACTGGAGATCGGACGCTTACAAAGAATACATTGAGTTCTCTAACCGCGAGCCAATTTCCCTATCCAAGCGCTTCCAATTTGCCCACAACCCCTCAGCCTAGCCTTGGTTTCCTGCCTGCCTCGCTCTGGGTGGGAGACGTTACGCACCGGAAGGCAGGCCAACTCAGGCTCTTGCCTCATAGCCTGCCCTGAATGGGGACACATCGGCGGTAACGATCTCCCCCGGCAAGGGCAGCGACAACCCTAGCAACGCTTCCCTTAGTGGAACTCTGCCCCAAGCGGACGGGATCCTGGCCACGCTTTTCCTTATCTGTTTCGTTCTTTCTCTGGACGTTTCTTGCCTTCTTTTTCCTAGCTACACTTAGTCACTTGTAACATAGTCGGACAACTTTGGAGAATTGGCGTAAAGCTATACGGGACGTGGAAATAGTCGAGTATAAAAACAATATTCAGGCCTTTATGGGAAAAATACATAACATATATCTTCACACATGACTAACAGGACCACCCTGGCATATAGTGGTAGAGAGAAAATTGCCCTCCAAGAGTAGAAAGTAAGTTTCCTTGAATAACTATGATATTAATGCAGAGTGGGAAAAGGCAGTTGGGGAATCAGGAATGGATGAGGAGGAACAACAAGAACAGGACTCCTGGACCTGGACAAACCAAAACCCGCAAAGATATTCTCTGATAAAAAAACCAGAGGACAAAAACCTACTAAAGGTAAAATGGAGAACGTCTTTATTAAGGGAGGTGGTCCCTCCAAGAAAAGAAAGACAAAACCAGAGCCCAAGAAACTGGCACTGAGGTCTACTGAGACTACGAAGTTAACACATACAAACTTCAAAAGAGCCTACAAAGGAATCCCCCAGTCAATGATTGACAAAAGAAAGTGGGAAGGCAATTGCACTCATTGCGGAAAGAAAAACTATAAGTACTAAACCTGCTGGTGAAAGGTTCTGGTATTAGAACAAGAAGAAATGACAGCAGATACAAGACACCAAGGTGCAGAATGGTGGTAATAGTTCACTGTCCCAGAAAGATCTCGACCGTCCAGGTTCCAAGAACTAAGAAGCTCTAGGAACTAGGGCAAGAAGAAGAAATAACTTTGGTAATTTTATTGGTAATAAGAGGGAGGGTAGTTTGGTAGTTTAGAATTGATATATTATCTAGTAATTAAAATTAACAGTAAAAAGAGGGGTGGAAGTGAAGAAATCAAACATATAATTATGATGTGAGTGGGAGCATATGTGACCTTCTTGCTATAAGGCCAAGGGGATCAAAAAAGAGTGATGTAAGCATTGGTGGTGCCGCTATGCTTCCCAAGGGAGTATTGCAAGCTTGTCTATAATGACATAATACATGTCCATTAGAGTGGTCAAGTAAGTGGCCCAGAAGCTAAAAGGTCTCCGTTAAATACCAAAACCTTGACAGGAAAAAGACAGCACTAATGGAACTGGATGGAGAGACAGTGGGGCTAAGATGAAGGATCAAGAGGAAAAGTGAATCACATCTTCTATCTATATGCAAAATAGGTACAAGAGCTTAAGACCATATCTTTAGTTACTGCTTCTTAAGAGCAGCTGAAGTACTGAACAGGATATGATAAAGTGAAGACACAGTCTATGGTTAAGCCAGGAAGGAGAAGAGGCCAGTGAGGTTATTAAAAGGACCGCCGACCCACCACATATACCTGGCTATTATTTTCATAATATCACGATGATGGTAGAGATCCCCTTGATTGGTTCTACAGGTAAAAGAGAAGGTGGAAGGTATGGGAACCTATAGGCAGGGGGTAAAGACCGCCACTAGTGGGCTGCCTGATATACTAAAAGAAAACAAGTTTGTTAGAGGAGATGAAAGTGGTCGAAATTTGACATGAGCATAAACAAACATTCTAGTTGTTATCACGCTCACACAGATTGAAACAACAGAACAATAATTCAACACCTTAC
The DNA here is from genome assembly GCF_000151645.1 of Tuber melanosporum. NCBI lineage: Eukaryota > Fungi > Ascomycota > Pezizomycetes > Pezizales > Tuberaceae > Tuber > Tuber melanosporum. The sequence goes on along the minus strand of NW_003298810.1, from coordinate 173,037 downwards.
TCCCTGAAATGTACTTTTAGCACACCAAAACCTACAAGATATGACTGTCCTGAGGAACATGATTATATTCACATTACAAAATTAAATTGTCACTACTACAAAATATGAGTACTAGTATATTAAGGATCCAACATGTTGCTAATCAATAAAGAACTCATAAAGGAACTAAAAATTGTGTTCATAGAGAGACCAAGTCCGGTCAATACTCAAGGCTTTGATGAAGTATCAGTTGCATTGGGAGTAAAATTTTACATGTGTCCTAATAGGTTTAAAATAGGACAAAGCAAACACATATCTGAAGTTGCATTCGAAATTGAAGCAGCAGGTAAATATTAACTTAAGTTACTATGGGAACACCTTGACAATATACTATACCAAGGAAAGATCATGCGAAGTTAATCGTATTTTGGCAGTCTAATCATTGTTAAACCCCTACAGATAGAAGACAACGCTTAGTAGCCGACTACCAATACCTAAGTAAGATAACAGCCTTGAACATGTATCCAGTACAATTGATATCAGAGTTAGGTGGTCAAGTAGCAGGAGCTAGTATCTTTTCCAATATTGATTTAAAAGATAGTTACAACCTCATGCGAATTAAGTAAGTAGATGAATAGAAAATGGCCATACAATCACCTTACAAACATTATGAATATAAAGTAATCTCTTTTAGGTTAGCTAATGCTCTAGCTATATTTCAGGACATGATAAATCAGGTCTTTCAGCAATTCCTAGACTAAGGAGTTGTATGTTAAATAGGCGACATCTTCATCTATTCTAAAAATGAGAAGGAATATATTGAACCAGTAATGCAAGTGTTACAAAGATCAGCAGATTTTTAGCTCGCAATTTGGATAAGGAAAAATCTTTTCACATTATGAGGTAGAATTCTTGGTCTACATGATAGCTGTTTATAAGGTATCTATGAGTACACAAAAGGTAGATTGAGTACTAAACAGAAAGTCAGCTATGTTGGTTAAAGAGGTTCAAATATTCCTAATATTCACCAACTTCTACCAACATTTTATAGAAAACCTCTCCTAGATTTCCACTCCAATTATAGAAATATTGAAGAGTGATCCCAAGAAGTTCCAATCAAGCCAGGAACATGAATCTGCTTTTCAGGAGCTCAGGAGAAGGTTTACTTTGGTACCAATTTTACTACATTTCTTACTAGAAGAGAAAAGGAGCTGGAAATGAAAGCTAGCGATTTCCCTTTACGCTGCATTCTCTTCCAATTTGTAGAGAAAAGACTGAATCCCATAGTTTTTCACTCGCGTAAATTAAACTCCGCGAAGCGAAATTTTGAGATGGACAATAAAGAACTGTTGGCAATATTGGAAGCATTCAAAGAATAGAGCCAGTACCTAGTTGGAACCGAAAAACAATTAAGTGTATATACTGATTACCAACACCTCCAATATTTCCTGATCTCAAAGATCTGGAGCTGGTGCCAAATCCGGTAGCTGTGAAGATTAGTGGATTACAACTTCAAAATTGTTTAGTGCTCAGGAAAAAGGGAGGGCAAACCAGATGTACTCAGTTGTCGACCATAGTACAGTTCTGCAGAGCGAGCTGTACATGGCTAACAAGCAATATTAAAACCTAAACATTTCCAACTCGTCTCAGTAATGAGAACTGTAGAAAGGGAAATTCAAATATCCCTAATAAGGAACAGCACAGCAGATGATATAAGCACAGCTGATGGACAGGAAACAGCAAGTTAGAATGACTTGAACTCCGTGATTCGAGTAAAATGAGTAGATACTAAAGTAAGACTACAAACCAAAGATTCAAGAATGGCAGTAGGCCAAGATCCTTATGCTATATAGTATGATATAGTCCCTGCATGGAAATACTTGATTATTGTAATCAGTATTGAAATTAGGCTACTAGTAGGAACTTATGGACGATTGTTCTGCGTAGCTGATTAGTGGACAAAAGTGGCATTTCTACTGGTGCCAGTGCAATCGAGGCAGATTATACCGGAGCACTCGAAGTGTTTCTATTTAACCACCGAGATGTAGACTGTCACATCAAAGTCAGCTATTAAATTGCTCAGCTGGTAATAGAAAAAGTGAACACTGCAGATATGAGGGAAATAGACAACCTGGAGGATACTGAATGAGCCACATCGGAATTCAACAGTACAGAGATTGCACCAAGGACTATTGCTATCTAGAAATTGAAACTGATAGTGAGCTAGCTGCATGTATCAATATACCCAAATACATACTGGTATGAGGCAGCTGAAGTCCCTGAGCAAACTCTAATGACTAGCCCTATACTAGCCTACAAGGAATTAAAGAAATTCAAACCACAATTCTGGTAGCAAATACTAAAAATGATTTGGGAAGATTGAGAATAGCTTAAAGGAAAAAAGTGACATGGAGAAACTATGAGACCATGGTAAACCTTTCCCAAATAACTAGACCCTATCCGACGAATTACTTTACTCTAAGCAAAGGCTATTTGTACTAAAAGACGAATGTCTTTATACCTCAATAGCTGATGGATATTATGATGCTAAGATACCAGAACACTTAGAGCAAGGAACAACACTCAAAATAATTATAAAGGGCATCTATTGGAAAGGAATGACAGATTGGATAAACTATTATGTACTGTCAGGTGACGATTTTCAACATAACAAATCCCCATAATATCCCCACTATGGTCTGCTACAACCGCTACTAATACTCTATATAGTGTGGATATCAATATCAGTTGACTTTATTATACAGTTACCATAAAGTCAAGGTTGTACCTAAATGATGATAGTTGTGGACCTGTTTGCCAAAATGGTACAATTTGTTTGCTTTGAAGGGGCAGTCACCGCAAAAGATGTAGCTACAGTATTTATACAGAAAATACAGAAAGTATATAGCTTAGCAAGAGAAATTATCTCAGATATGGATTCAAAGTTTACAGAAGAATTTTGGGAATCCCTCCTCAGAACATTAAACTTAAGAAAGAGGTTGTCCACAGTATAC